>NW_027142314.1:0-60603 GCF_036365525.1 Heterodontus francisci
TCACCCCGTCCCCAATCCCCCCCCCACTCCACCCCGTCCCAATCCCCCCCACTCCACCCCGTCCCCAATCCCCCCCACTCCACCCCGTCCCCAATCCTCCCCACTCCACCCCCGTCCCCAATCCTCCCCACTCCACCCCGTCCCCAATCCTCCCCACTCCACCCCGTCCCCAATCTTCCCCACTCCACCCCGTCCCCAATCTTCCCCACTCCACCCCGTCCCCAATCTTCCCCACTCCACCCCGTCCCCAATCTTCCCCACTCCACCCCGTCCCCAATCTTCCCCACTCCACCCCGTCCCCAATCTTCCCCACTCCACCCCGTCCCCAATCTTCCCCACTCCACCCCGTCCCCAATCTTCCCCACTCCACCCCGTCCCCAATCTTCCCCACTCCACCCCGTCCCCAATCCCCCCACTCCACCCGTCCCCAATCCCCCCCACTCCACCCCGTCCCCAATCCCCCCACTCCACCCCGTCCCCAATCTTCCCCACTCCACCCCGTCCCCAATCTTCCCCACTCCACCCCGTCCCCATCCCCCCACTCCACCCCGTCCCCAATCCCCCCCACTCCACCCCGTCCCCAATCCCCCCACTCCACCCCTCCCAATCCCCCCACTCCACCCCGTCCCCAATCCCCCCCACTCCACCCCGTCCCCAATCCCCCCCACTCCACCCCGTCCCCAATCCCCCCCCCTCCACCCCGTCCACAATCCCCCCCCCTCCACCCCGTCCCCAATCTTCCCCACTCCACCCCGTCCCCAATCTTCCCCACTCCACCCCGTACCCAATCCCCCCCACTCCACCCCGTCCACAATCCCCCCACTCCACCCCGTCCCAATCCCCCCCTTTTATTTCCCTCAAGCGCCCGTCCAATTTCCTTTTGAAATCTTTCGTCTCCACTTCCCTCGTAAAAAGAGATCTGCACAATCCCCTCCCCTGCATCTCTTGCCCAAAACCTTCGATCTGTGTCCCCAATCCTTGTACCATCAGTTAATGGGAACAACTTTCCCTTGTCTACCTGATCTAAACCTGTCATAATCTTGTACACCTCTTTCAAATTTCCCCCTCAATCTCCTTTACTCCAGGGAGAACAACCCCAGCTTCTCCAACCTAACCTTGTAACTAAAATCCCCAGCAACCCCGGAACCATTCTGGTAAAATCTCCTCTGCACCCTCTCGATGACCCTCACATCCTTCCTGAAGTGTGGTGACCAGAACTGGATACAATACTGCAGTTGGTGCCTAACCAGAGCTTCAAAGAAGGTTCAGCATAACCTCCCTGCTTTTGTACCCAATGCCTCTATTTCTGGATCCCACATGCTTTACTAACCACACTCCCAGTATGTCCTGCCACCTTCACAGATCGTGCACATGAACCCCCCAGGTCCCTCTGTCCCTGCACACTCTTTCGAACTGTGCCATTAAGTCTATGTCGCCTCTCCTATCCCTTCTGCCAAAATGCATCACCTCACACTCCTCTGTATTAAACTCCATCTGCCACCTCTCTGCCCATTCTGCCAGCCCGTCTACGTCCTGTTGCAGGTGGTTCATATCATCCTCGCTGTTTGTCGAACCTCCAAGTTTGGTATCATTGGCAAATGTTGAAATATTACTGTTTTCCAAGATCCAAGTCATTTTTATATATATAGCAAAAAAGCAGTGGTCCCAGCAGTGACCGTCGGGGAAACGCCACTGTCTACCATCCTCCAGTCTGAAAAACAATCATTTACTATGACTCGCTGTTTTCTGTCCTTAAGCCAATTTTTTAATCCAATTGGACACTGACCCGCCTATTCCATGAGACTCAATTTTGTGAACTTGCCTTTTATGTGGTACTTTAACAAATACTTTATTCAAATCCACATAGACAGCATCCACCACATTCCCTTCATCGACCTTCTCTGTTACTTCATCCAAAAAAATTAATTTCGATCAGTCAAGTGTGATCTGCCTTTTACAAATCCACACTGGTTGTCCTTAATTAACTCAAACCTCTCCAAATACCTGCTGATTTTTTTTGCCCCCGATTATTGTTTCTAAAACCTTACCCACCACTGATGTTAAACTAACCGGCCTGTCGTTGCTAGGATTGTCCTCGCACCCTTTCTTGAAGAACATTTGCCACTCTCCAGTCCTCTAGCGCCTCCCCCGTATCCAGGGAAGATTGGAAGATTATGGCAAGCCCTTCCGCTATCTCCAGCCCCACTTCCTTTTGCAACCTGGGATGCAAGCCATCCGGACCAGGTGACTTATCTACCCTAAGCATAGTCAGACTTTCCAGGACCTCCCACTCTCAATTTTTACCCGATCCCATTGCCTCTACTTTCTCCACTTCTACTGATATTTTGTCAGCACCCTCTTTAGTAAACAACTTTACAAAGGACTCATTAAGTATTGTAGCCTTGCCCTGTGCCTCTAAGCAGATATCACCCACTTTGTCCCGAAGAGGCCCCACTCCATCTCTTACTGCCCACTTACTATTTACATGCTGGTAGAAGGTTTTTGGCTTTCCTTTTATGTTCCAACTCTTCATTTCATGCCTGGTTTGCGCTGAGGTAACCACCTCTACCAAGATACCGGTACCGAGGTAATTGGCCTCGATGGTGGGTGGGGGGTGTCACGGCCACAGGTGACCCCCAGGTTAGTGGAGGTCGTGCCCACCTTGGCTCCGTGAACTGTGACACACGCTGTTAACTCCTGGACAGGTTTACTGTGCGGCAATTGTGCGTTTATTGTGGGTGCCCCACACCAGGGCTGACGAGCTGCGTCCCTCTCCTCATCTCTGCTCTCTCTCTCTCTCCTTCCTTCACAGGGTTGGTCCACGGGCAGGATCTCCAACATCCCGTTCTACTTCGTGAGTGACCAGTCCTTCCGGCCCAGCACAGGCTGCAGCCCGGGCCTAGCCTGCTCCAGCAGCTGTACCTCCCGCGACCTGTTCTCCGAGCTGTGACCCTCCCGCTCCCTTCACCTCCCAGAGATGTTGGTCTATCTGATTCAAATCCAAAAAATAAAACCATCTACTATCAAATGGAGAATAATCGGTGGCCTTTAATGTCAGGATGGTGGGGGTGGGGGTGCCTGCTCTGGATGGAGCGTCAGAACCCTGCGCTCTATCTCTAGAGAGCAGGTGGACCCAGTCGAGGTTATTACACAGACAACCTGCACCATAAACAGTTTAGTGAAAGAGACTTTATTTCTACCCGGGTTCCGCTGACAGCAGCAGCTCGCGCTTTCCGCCGGTCGGCCGGTACCGGTCAGCTCGTCTCGGGCGCGCGTGTCCCGTTGACCTTGGCTGCCCGGTGGAGGGTCACTCGTGCCATTTCCAGCGCCCCCTCCTTTGTCGTGTTTCCGCCGATGAATCCGCTGGCGTGGACAAAGACGCAGCCCGCGATCCCACTGACAGCAGAGAGTTCCTCGTCTCTCAACCCTTGCCATTCCTCCAACAATGACAGCCTGAAAGAGACACGACCACAGAGTGAGTTACAGACTGGAATCTAATCGAGTGGTTCGGGGTGGTTTATATATAGAATAACAGATACCCGGAAGTGAGTTACAGACTGGAATCTAATCGAGGGGTTCGGGGTGGATTATATATAGAATAACAGATACCTGGGAGTGAGTTACAGACTGGAATCTAATCGAGGGGTTCGGGGGACTTATATATAGAATAACAGATACCTGGGAGTGAGTTACAGACTGGAATCTAATCGAGGGGTTCAGGGGGATTTATATATAGAATAACAGATACCCGGGAGTGAGTTACAGACTGGAATCTAATCGAGGGGTTCAGTGGGGTTTATATATGGAATAACAGATACCCGGGAGTGAGTTACAGACTGGAATCTAATCGAGGGGCTCAGGGGGATTTATATATAGAATAACAGATACCCGGGAGTGAGTTACAGACTGGAATCTAATCGAGGGGTTCGGGGGACTTATATATAGAATAACAGATACCTGGGAGTGAGTTACAGACTGGAATCTAATCGAGGGGTTCAGGGGGATTTATATATAGAATAACAGATACCCGGGAGTGAGTTACAGACTGGAATCTAATCGAGGGGTTCGGGGGACTTATATATAGAATAACAGATACCTGGGAGTGAGTTACAGACTGGAATCTAATCGAGGGGTTCAGGGGGATTTATATATAGAATAACAGATACCCGGGAGTGAGTTACAGACTGGAATCTAATCGAGGGGTTCAGTGGGGTTTATATATGGAATAACAGATACCCGGGAGTGAGTTACAGACTGGAATCTAATCGAGGGGTTCAGGGGGATTTATATATAGAATAACAGATACCCGGGAGTGAGTTACAGACTGGAATCTAATCGAGAGGTTCGGGGGATTTATATATAGAATAACAGATACCCGGGAGTGAGTTACAGACTGGAATCTAATCGAGGGGTTCAGGGGGTTTATATATGGAATAACAGATACCCGGGAGTGAGTTACAGACTGGAATCTAATCGAGGGGCTCAGTGGGGTTTATATATAGAATAACAGATACCCGGGAGTGAGTTACAGACTGGAATCTAATCGAGGGGTTCAGGGCGATTTATATATAGAATAACAGATACCCGGGAGTGAGTTACAGACTGGAATCTAATCGAGGGGTTCAGTGGGGTTTATATATAGAATAACAGATACCGGGGAGTGAGTTACAGACTGGAATCTAATCGAGAGGTTCGGGGGATTTATATATAGAATAACAGATACCGGGGAGTGAGTTACAGACTGGAATCTAATCGAGGGGTTCAGTGGGGTTTATATATAGAATAACAGATACCCGGGAGTGAGTTACAGACTGGAATCTAATCGAGGGGTTCAGTGGGGTTTATATATAGAATAACAGATACCGGGGAGTGAGTTACAGACTGGAATCTAATCGAGGGGTTCAGTGGGGTTTATATATAGAATAACAGATACCGGGGAGTGAGTTACAGACTGGAATCTAATCGAGGGGTTCAGTGGGGTTTATATATGGAATAACAGATACCCGGGAGTGAGTTACAGACTGAAATCTAATCGAGGGGCTCAGTGGGGTTTATATATGGAATAACAGATACCGGGGAGTGAGTTACAGACTGGAATCTAATCGAGGGGTTCAGGGGGATTTATATATAGAATAACAGATACCCGGGAGTGAGTTACAGACTGGAATCTAATCGAGGGGTTCAGTGGGGTTTATATATAGAATAACAGATACCCAGGAGTGAGTTACAGACTGGAATCTAATCGAGGGGTTCGGTGGGGGTTTATATATAGAATAACAGATACCCGGGAATGAGTTACAGACTGGAATCTAATCGAGGGGTTCAGTGGGGTTTATATATAGAATAACAGATACCCGGGAGTGAGTTACAGACTGGAATCTAATCGAGGGGTTCGGAGAGTTTATATATAGAATAACAGATACCGGGGAGTGAGTTACAGACTGGAATCTAATCGAGGGGTTCGGGGGTTTATATATAGAATAACAGATACCCGGGAGTGAGTTACAGACTGGAATCTAATCGAGGGGTTCGGGGGGTTTATATATAGAATAACAGATACCGGGGAGTGAGTTACAGACTGGAATCTAATCGAGGGGTTCGGGGGGGTTTATATATAGAATAACAGATACCGGGGAGTGAGTTACAGACTGGAATCTAATCGAGGGGTTTGGGGGGTTTATATATAGAATAACAGATACCCGGGAGTGAGTTACAGACTGGAATCTAATCGAGGGGTTCGGAGAGTTTATATATAGAATAACAGATACCGGGGAGTGAGTTACAGACTGGAATCTAATCGAGGGGTTCGGGGGGTTTATATATAGAATAACAGATACCCGGGAGTGAGTTACAGACTGGAATCTAATCGAGGGGTTCGGGGGGTTTATATATAGAATAACAGATACCGGGGAGTGAGTTACAGACTGGAATCTAATCGAGGGGTTCGGGGGGGTTTATATATAGAATAACAGATACCGGGGAGTGAGTTACAGACTGGAATCTAATCGAGGGGTTTGGGGGGTTTATATATAGAATAACAGATACCCGGGAGTGAGTTACAGACTGGAATCTAATCGAGGGGTTCAGTGGGGTTTATATATAGAATAACAGATACCCGGGAGTGAGTTACAGACTGGAATCTAATCGAGGGGTTCGGGGGGGTTTATATATAGAATAACAGATACCGGGGAGTGAGTTACAGACTGGAATCTAATCGAGGGGTTCGGGGGGTTTATATATAGAATAACAGATACCCGGGAGTGAGTTACAGACTGGAATCTAATCGAGGGGTTCAGGGGGTTTATATATAGAATAACAGATACCCGGGAGTGAGTTACAGACTGGAATCTAATCGAGGGGTTCAGGGGGTTTATATATGGAATAACAGATACCCGGGAGTGAGTTACAGTCTGGAATCTAATCGAGGGGTTCAGGGGGTTTATATATAGAATAACAGATACCCGGGAGTGAGTTACAGACTGGAATCTAATCGAGGGGTTCGGGGGGGTTTATATATAGAATAACAGATACCCGGGAGTGAGTTACAGACTGGAATCTAATCGAGGGGTTCGGGGGGGTTTATATATAGAATAACAGATACCCAGGAGTGAGTTACAGACTGGAATCTAATCGAGGGGTTCGGGTGGGTTTATATATAGAATAACAGATACCCGGGAGTGAGTTACAGACTGGAATCTAATCGGGGGGTTCAGTGGGGTTTATATATAGAATAACAGATACCCGGGAGTGAGTTACAGACTGGAATCTAATTGAGGGGTTCGGGTGGTTTATATATAGAATAACAGATACCCGGGAGTGAGTTACAGACTGGAATCTAATCGAGGGGTTCAGTGGGGTTTATATATACAATAACAGACATCCAGGCAGGTTAAGTGCCGCTCCTGACCAGTGTTCCATCACCCTCAGAAATGCTCACCGGTTCTGGAAG
Source organism: Heterodontus francisci (assembly GCF_036365525.1). Classification (NCBI taxonomy): domain Eukaryota; kingdom Metazoa; phylum Chordata; class Chondrichthyes; order Heterodontiformes; family Heterodontidae; genus Heterodontus; species Heterodontus francisci. The sequence continues at coordinate 6,950 of NW_027142314.1, forward strand.
GTTCCAAGTCCCTGTGGCACACACTGAACCCGCCACTGACCTCGCTGGTCCGTGTACAACACAAACTTGATGGGTGTCTCGACCTGGAACTGCTTCTCCAGCTCAAAGAGATGCTCCTTCCATGGGCAACCACCCTTCACCAGTACCACAATCTCTCCACTCGCATCCTCCTGAAAGAGAGAGAGAGAGAGAGAGAGGGTAACATTGGGACCGGGACTCACACGGGGACCCGGATTGATATTGGGATTCACACTGGGGACGATTGGAGTAACCGATTGGGCGGCACGATGGTTAGCACTGCAGCCTCACAGCTCCAGGGACCCGGGTTCGATTCCGGGTACTGCCTGTGTGGAGTTTGCAAGTTCCCCCTGTGTCTGTGTGGGTTTCCTCCGGGTGCTCCGGTTTCCTCCCACATGCCAAAGACTTGCAGGTTGATAGGTAAATTGGCCATTGTAAATTGCCCCTAGTGTAGTCGGTGGTAGGAGAATGGTGGGGATGTGGTAGGGAATATGGGATTAATGTAGGATTAGTATAAATGGGTGGTTGTTGGTCGGCACAGACTCGGTGGGCCGAAGGGCCTGTTTCAGTGCTGTATCTCTCTAAGACTCTGGGACCAGGAGTAACCCTGGATCACTGGGACTAGAGAGTGGGATTGAAACGGGACTGGAAATAGGTTAGGACAGGAAATGCACTCACTGGCTCCCTGTACTCGCTCAGCAACCTTCGTGCTCTCCACTTACCTTAAACCGGCCCCGAATTGCATCCTCAATCAGGGTCCGAGCAGGAAGCCAGGACTTGTGGTAATATTCCAGCCTATCCAGGAACTCCGAGCCCACCAGCCTCATGGCCTTGGTAAATCTGTCCTGGAAGAGATGAGATCCGGGGGAGGGTTGGTGAGACAAGCTGACTGCAGAGAAAGGAGCAGTAATAAATTCAGAGGCTGAGTCCCGGAGTTAGGAAACCCAGGATATTGAATATTTATTCAAACAGCCTTCTTAACTTGTCCTGATTTGTGTACATACCCACCCCAGGTCTCTTTGTTCCTGGCACCCCCTTTAAAATTGTACCATTTAGTTTATATCGCCTCTCCTCATTCTTCCTACCAAAATGAATCACTTCACGCGTCTCTGTGTTGAACTCCATCCGCCACCTGACAGCCCAGTTCACCGGTCTGTCCGTCTCCTCCCAAGTTCTGTCCATGTCCTCCTCGTCTGCAAAACTTTGAAATTGTGCCCCGTCTCCCCCAAGTCCGGGTCGTTAATAGATATCGGAAAGAGCTGTGGTCCAACCACCCACTCCTGGGGAACACCACTGTCCGGTATGAAAAACAACCGTTCACTGCTACTCTGTGTCCCGTCCCCCGAGCCCATTTCCTATCCCCGCTGCCCCTGTCCCCTGAATCGCATGGATTTAATTTCACTGTCAACGCTATTGAGTCGCAGTTTGAAAGTCCACGTACACAGCATCCACCGCAATACCCTCATCAACCCTCTCCAATACTTCAAAGAACATGATCAATAACGCTTTGACAGCAATCCAGAAAGTTGTTCATCAGCTGCTGAAGCACTCAGAACATCCCGAGGTCGTGGAAAGGGCTGTAAAAATGAGGCGGTGGGGGGGTTTCTCTCTTTATCTCCCTCCCCCACCCCCTCACTCCACTTCCCCGCCCCCGCTCACCTCCGTGTCCTGATCCTCTGCGTTCCATGCAGGGTTGAGATTTGCGACGCGGGAGCTCAGGTGAGTGGTCATGGTGTAGCGAGACTCTCCCTCGTACTGAGAGATTCCGTTATCGATTGCATCGATTTCCTCCACAAAGTTTTCATAAAGCTGCAAGAGAGGCACAGAAGGGGGTAGAGAGAGAGAGAAAGGCAGAGAGACAAAAGGGGGAGAGAGAGAGGGAGACAGATAGAAAGGGAGAGACAAAGGTGCGGGGGGGGGAAGAGGGGCACGGAGTGGGATAGAGACAGAAAGGGAGGGAGAGTGAAAGAGAGCGAGAGAGTGAGAAACAGAAAGGGAGAGACAAAAGGAGAGATAGAGGGAGAGGCAGAGAGTGAGATAGAGAGGGAGACAGAAACAGAGAGGGAGAGAGCGAGACGGAGAGAGAAGGGCAGAGAGAGACAGAAGGGCGGGGGGGGAGAGAGAGAAGGGCAGGGGGGGGAGAGAGACAGGTTAAAAAGGGTCGACCCCGTGTTTCACTGTATCAGCCCCACCCTCACTGCGATCACCATCTCACCCAGACATGACTGTCTGTCCTTTACCCCCTCCAGCGCAAAGCCTCCGACCCCCCGACAGCAGCCCGCGTGGCGATGACGCGTAGGATTACCACCCCCCACCCCCCACCCCCCACAACCCCGAGAGCGAGTGAGCGGGCGGGAACCGGGGGTAGACCGGACAGGCCTGGCTGTTCCCCCGAGCTTTTTCACACCCACCTTGTCGTGCAGGACATCCAGGCGCGGGTCGGTCCCGTCCATCTTCAGGACCCGGGCCAGGATCTTCCTCCCGAAGTGAAGGTAGACCAGGCCAGCGCTGCTCAGCTTTGTGACCCAGCGACACCCTGGCCTCAAGCTGGACATACTCTCCGAGAAAGACCTGCAGCCCAAATAAATACAGACATTGAGGCTCGGAGGAATAGGGTTCCACCATTCAGTTAGGTCATGGCTGATCTGTATCTTAACCTCATCTCGCTGCAACCAGCAGAAACTAATCTTGTGCTTGACAGCTCCCTTTGAGCCCCCAGCTCTTTTTTTGGGGTGGGTTTTCCAGATTCCGACTGCCCTAGGTGTGAGGAATTGTTGTCTGTTTAGCCGATACACATGGAGCCCGCCAGCTCTCTCCCTGCGTGCGGATTCTGTGCTCAAGGCTGGCATCTCAAAAGCTCACAATGGGCAGATACTGCTTACCGCTGGTGATGGTCGTATCGGTGTCTCCCAGGGTCGTAAACCCCTCCCACGTCGACCACCACATCGCATCCCCCCAGCAGTTTGGGATCCCGTGTGCGTACGATCTCCGCCTCCTGGGAACAAGACAGAGAGTAATCTTAACCCTGATCCTCACCCGGAATAAACAGTGACTCTGTACAGTTACACAGTGAGTGATCCTCACCCTGAATAAACAGTGACTCTGTACAGTTACACAGTGAGTGATCCTCACCCTGAATAAACAGTGACTCTGTACAGTTACACAGTGAGTGATCCTCACCCTGAATAAACAGTGACTCTGTACAGTTACACAGTGAGTGATCCTCACCCTGAATAAACAGTGACTCTGTACAGTTACACAGTGAGTGATCCTCACCCTGAATAAACAGTGACTCTGTACAGTTACAGTGAGTGACCCTCACCCTGAATAAACAGTGACTCTGTACAGTTACACAGTGAGTGACCTTCACCCTGAATAAACAGTGACTCTGTACAGTTACACAGTGAGTGATCCTCACCCTGAATAAACAGTGACTCTGTACAGTTACACAGTGAGTGATCCTCACCCTGAATAAACAGTGACTCTGTACAGTTACACAGTGAGTGATCCTCACCCTGAATAAACAGTGACTCTGTACAGTTACACAGTGAGTGATCCTCACCCTGAATAAACAGTGACTCTGTACAGTTACACAGTGAGTGATCCTCACCCTGAATAAACAGTGACTCTGTACAGTTACACAGTGAGTGATCCTCACCCTGAATAAACAGTGACTCTGTACAGTTACACAGTGAGTGATCCTCACCCTGAATAAACAGTGACTCTGTACAGTTACAGTGAGTGACCCTCACCCTGAATAAACAGTGACTCTGTACAGTTACAGTGAGTGACCCTCACCCTGAATAAACAGTGACTCTGTACAGTTACACAGTGAGTGATCCTCACCCTGAATAAACAGTGACTCTGTACAGTTACACAGTGAGTGATCCTCACCCTGAATAAACAGTGATTCTGTACAGTTACACAGTGAGTGATCCTCACCCTGAATAAACAGTGACTCTGTACAGTTACACAGCGAGTGACCCTCACCCTGAATAAACAGTGACTCTGTACAGTTACACAGTGAGTGATCCTCACCCTGAATAAACAGTGACTCTGTACAGTTACACAGTGAGTGATCCTCACCCTGAATAAACAGTGACTCTGTACAGTTACAGTGAGTGACCCTCACCCTGAATAAACAGTGACTCTGTACAGTTACACAGTGAGTGATCCTCACCCTGAATAAACAGTGACTCTGTACAGTTACAGTGAGTGACCCTCACCCTGAATAAACAGTGACTCTGTACAGTTACAGTGAGTGACCCTCACCCTGAATAAACAGTGACTCTGTACAGTTACACAGTGAGTGATCCTCACCCTGAATAAACAGTGACTCTGTACAGTTACACAGTGAGTGATCCTCACCCTGAATAAACAGTGATTCTGTACAGTTACACAGTGAGTGATCCTCACCCTGAATAAACAGTGACTCTGTACAGTTACACAGCGAGTGACCCTCACCCTGAATAAACAGTGACTCTGTACAGTTACACAGTGAGTGACCCTCACCCTGAATAAACAGTGACTCTGTACAGTTTCAAAGTGAGTGATCCTCACCCTGAATAAACACTGACTCTGTACAGTTACACAGTGAGTGATCCTCACCCTGAATAAACAGTGACTCTGTACAGTTACACAGTGAGTGATCCTCACCCTGAATAAACAGTGACTCTGTACAGTTACACAGTGAGTGATCCTCACCCTGAATAAACAGTGACTCTGTACAGTTACACAGTGAGTGATCCTCACCCTGAATAAACAGTGACTCTGTACAGTTACACAGTGAGTGATCCTCACCCTGAATAAACAGTGACTCTGTACAGTTACACAGTGAGTGATCCTCACCCTGAATAAACAGTGACTCTGTACAGTTACACAGTGAGTGACCCTCACCCTGAATAAACAGTGACTCTGTACAGTTACACAGCGAGTGACCCTCACCCTGAATAAACAGTGACTCTGTACAGTTACACAGCGAGTGACCCTCACCCTGAATAAACAGTGACTCTGTACAGTTTCAAAGTGAGTGATCCTCACCCTGAATAAACAGTGACTCTGCACAGTTACACAGCGAGTGATCCTCACCCTGAATAAACAGTGACTCTGTACAGTTACACAGTTAGTGACCCTCACCCTGAATAAACAGTGACTCTGCACAGTTACACAGTGAGTGATCCTCACCCTGAATAAACAGTGACTCTGTACAGTTACACAGCGAGTGACCCTCACCCTGAATAAACAGTGACTCTGTACAGTTTCAAAGTGAGTGATCCTCACCCTGAATAAACAGTGACTCTGCACAGTTACACAGTGAGTGACCCTCACCCTGAATAAACAGTGACTCTGTACAGTTACACAGTGAGTGATCCTCACCCTGAATAAACAGTGACTCTGTACAGTTACACAGCGAGTGATCCTCACCCTGAATAAACAGTGACTCTGTACAGTTACACAGTGAGTGACCCTCACCCTGAATAAACAGTGACTCTGTACAGTTACACAGTGAGTGATCCTCGCCCTGAATAAACAGTGACTCTGTGCAGTTACACAGTGAGTGACCCTCACCCTGAATAAACAGTGACTCTGTACAGTTACAGTGAGTGATCCTCACCCTGAATAAACAGTGACTCTGTACAGTTACACAGCGAGTGATCCTCACCCTGAATAAACAGTGACTCTGTACAGTTACACAGTGAGTGACCCTCACCCTGAATAAACAGTGACTCTGTACAGTTACACAGTGAGTGATCCTCGCCCTGAATAAACAGTGACTCTGTGCAGTTACACAGTGAGTGACCCTCACCCTGAATAAACAGTGACTCTGTACAGTTACAGTGAGTGATCCTCACCCTGAATAAACAGTGACTCTGTACAGTTACACAGCGAGTGACCCTCACCCTGAATAAACAGTGACTCTGTACAGTTACACAGTGAGTGATCCTCACCCTGAATAAACAGTGACTCTGTACAGTTACACAGTGAGTGATCCTCACCCTGAATAAACAGTGACTCTGTACAGTTACACAGTGAGTGATCCTCACCCTGAATAAACAGTGACTCTGCACAGTTACACAGCGAGTGACCCTCACCCTGAATAAACAGTGACTCTGTACAGTTTCAAAGTGAGTGATCCTCACCCTGAATAAACAGCGACTCTGCACAGTTACAGAGTGAGTGATCCTCACCCGGAATAAACAGTGACTCTGTACAGTTACACAGTGAGTGATCCTCACCCTGAATAAACAGTGACTCTGTACAGTTACACAGTGAGTGATCCTCACCCTGAATAAACAGTGACTCTGTACAGTTACACAGTGAGTGATCCTCACCCTGAATAAACAGTGACTCTGTACAGTTACACAGCGAGTGATCCTCACCCTGAATAAACAGTGACTCTGTACAGTTTCAAAGTGAGTGATCCTCACCCTGAATAAACAGTGACTCTGTACAGTTACACAGTGAGTGATCCTCACCCGGAATAAACAGTGACTCTGTACAGTTACACAGCGAGTGATCCTCACCCGGAATAAACAGTGACTCTGTACAGTTACACAGTGAGTGATCCTCACCCTGAATAAACAGTCACTCTGTACAGTTACACAGCGAGTGATCCTCACCCGGAATAAACAGTGACTCTGTACAGTTACACAGTGAGTGATCCTCACCCTGAATAAACAGTCACTCTGTACAGTTACACAGTGAGTGATCCTCACCCTGAATAAACAGTGACTCTGTCCAGTTACACAGTGAGTGACCCTCACCCTGAATAAACAGTGACTCTGTACAGTTACACAGTGAGTGATCCTCACCCGGAATAAACAGTGACTCTGTACAGTTACACAGCGAGTGATCCTCACCCGGAATAAACAGTGACTCTGTACAGTTACACAGTGAGTGATCCTCACCCTGAATAAACAGTCACTCTGTACAGTTACACAGCGAGTGATCCTCACCCTGAATAAACAGTAACTCTGTACAGTTACACAGTGAGTGATCCTCACCCTGAATAAACAGTGACTCTGTACAGTTACACAGTGAGTGACCCTCACCCTGAATAAACAGTGACTCTGTACAGTTACACAGTGATCCTCACCCTGAATAAACAGTGACTCTGTACAGTTACACAGCGAGTGATCCTCACCCTGAATAAACAGTGACTCTGTACAGTTACACAGTGAGTGACCCTCACCCTGAATAAACAGTGACTCTGTACAGTTACACAGTGAGTGATCCTCACCCTGAATAAACAGTGACTCTGTACAGTTACACAGTGAGTGACCCTCACCCTGAATAAACAGTGACTCTGTACAGTTACACAGTGAGTGATCCTCACCCTGAATAAACAGTGATTCTGTACAGTTACACAGTGAGTGATCCTCACCCTGCTGAATAAACAGTGACTCTGTACAGTTACACAGCGAGTGACCCTCACCCTGAATAAACAGTGACTCTGTACAGTTACACAGTGAGTGATCCTCACCCTGAATAAACAGTGACTCTGTACAGTTACACAGTGAGTGATCCTCACCCTGAATAAACAGTGACTCTGTACAGTTACACAGCGAGTGATCCTCACCCTGAATAAACAGTGACTCTGTACAGTTACACAGCGAGTGATCCTCACCCGGAATAAACAGTGACTCTGTACAGTTACACAGTGAGTGATCCTCACCCTGCTGAATAAACAGTGACTCTGTACAGTTACACAGCGAGTGATCCTCACCCGGAATAAACAGTGACTCTGTACAGTTACACAGTGAGTGATCCTCACCCTGCTGAATAAACAGTGACTCTGTACAGTTACACAGTGAGTGACCCTCACCCTGAATAAACAGTGACTCTGTACAGTTACACAGTGAGTGACCCTCACCCTGAATAAACAGTGACTCTGTACAGTTACACAGTGAGTGATCCTCACCCTGCTGAATAAACAGTGACTCTGTACAGTTACACAGCGAGTGATCCTCACCCGGAATAAACAGTGACTCTGTACAGTTACACAGTGAATGACCCTCACCCTGAATAAACAGTGACTCTGTACAGTTACACAGTGAGTGACCCTCACCCTGAATAAACAGTGACTCTGTACAGTTACACAGTGAGTGATCCTCACCCTGAATAAATAGTGACTCTGTACAGTTACACAGTGAGTGATCCTCATCCTGAATAAACAGTGACTCTGTACAGTTACACAGCGAGTGATCCTCATCCTGAATAAACAGTGACTCTGTACAGTTACACAGCGAGTGATCCTCACCCTGAATAAACAGTAACTCTGTACAGTTACACAGTGAGTGACCATCACCCTGAATAAACAGTGACTCTGCACAGTTACACAGTGAGTGATCCTCACCCTGAATAAACAGTGACTCTGTACAGTTACACAGTGAGTGATCCTCACCCTGAATAAACAGTGACTCTGTACAGTTACACAGTGAGTGATCCTCACCCTGAATAAACAGTGACTCTGTACAGTTACACAGTGAGTGCTCCTCACCCTGAATAAACAGTGACTCTGTACAGTTACACAGCGAGTGATCCTCATCCTGAATAAACAGTGACTCTGTACAGTTACACAGCGAGTGATCCTCATCCTGAATAAACAGTGACTCTGTACAGTTACACAGTGAGTGATCCTCACCCTGAATAAACAGTGACTCTGTACAGTTACACAGTGAGTGCTCCTCACCCTGAATAAACAGTGACTCTGTACAGTTACACAGCGAGTGATCCTCATCCTGAATAAACAGTGACTCTGTACAGTTACACAGTGAGTGACCCTCACCCTGAATAAACAGTGACTCTGTCCAGTTACACAGCGAGTGATCCACACCCTGAATAAACAGTGACTCTGTACAGTTACACAGCGAGCGATTCTCACCCTGAATAAACAGTGACTCTGTACAGTTACACAGTGAGTGATCCTCACCCTGAATAAACAGTGACTCTGTACAGTTACACAGTGAGTGACCCTCATCCTGAATAAACAGTGACTCTGTACAGTTACACAGCGAGTGATCCTCACCCTGAATAAACAGTAACTCTGTACAGTTACACAGTGAGTGATCCTCACCCTGAATAAACAGTGACTCTGTACAGTTACACAGTGAGTGATCCTCACCCTGAATAAACAGTGACTCTGTACAGTTACACAGTGAGTGCTCCTCACCCTGAATAAACAGTGACTCTGTACAGTTACACAGCGAGTGATCCTCATCCTGAATAAACAGTGACTCTGTACAGTTACACAGTGAGTGATCCTCACCCTGAATAAACAGTGACTCTGTACAGTTACACAGTGATCCTCACCCTGAATAAACAGTGACTCTGTACAGTTACACAGTGAGTGACCCTCACCCTGAATAAACAGTGACTCTGTACAGTTACACAGCGAGTGATCCTCACCCTGAATAAACAGTGACTCTGTACAGTTACACAGAGAGTGATCCTCACCCTGAATAAACAGTGACTCTGTACAGTTACACAGTGAGTGATTCTCACCCTGAATAAACAGTAACTCTGTACAGTTACACAGTGATCCTCACCCTGAATAAACAGTGACTCTGTACAGTTACACAGTGAGTGACCCTCACCCTGAATAAACAGTGACTCTGTACAGTTACACAGTGATCCTCACCCTGAATAAACAGTGACTCTGTACAGTTACACAGCGAGTGATCCTCACCCTGAACAAACAGTGACTCTGTACAGTTACACAGCGAGTGATCCTCACCCTGAATAAACAGTAACTCTGTACAGTTACACAGTGATCCTCACCCTGAATAAACAGTGACTCTGTACAGTTACACAGTGAGTGACCCTCACCCTGAATAAACAGTGACTCTGTACAGTTACACAGCGAGTGATCCTCACCCTGAATAAACAGTAACTCTGTACAGTTACACAGTGATCCTCACCCTGAATAAACAGTGACTCTGTACAGTTACACAGTGAGTGACCCTCACCCTGAATAAACAGTGACTCTGTACAGTTACACAGTGATCCTCACCCTGAATAAACAGTGACTCTGTACAGTTACACAGCGAGTGATCCTCACCCTGAATAAACAGTGACTCTGTACAGTTACACAGTGAGTGACCCTCACCCTGAATAAACAGTGACTCTGTACAGTTACACAGTGAGTGATCCTCACCCTGAATAAACAGTGACTCTGTACAGTTACACAGTGATCCTCACCCTGAATAAACAGTGACTCTGTACAGTTCCACAGTGAGTGACCCTCACCCTGAATAAACAGTGACTCTGTACAGTTACACAGTGAGTGATCCTCACCCTGAATAAACAGTGACTCTGTACAGTTACACAGTGATCCTCACCCTGAATAAACAGTGACTCTGTACAGTTACACAGCGAGTGACCCTCGCCCTGAATAAACAGTGACTCTGTACAGTTACACAGTGAGTGATCCTCACCCTGAATAAACAGTGACTCTGTACAGTTACACAGTGAGTGACCCTCACCCTGAATAAACAGTGACTCTGTACAGTTACACAGCGAGTGACCCTCACCCTGAATAAACAGTGACTCTGTACAGTTACACAGCGAGTGACCCTCACCCTGAATAAACAGTGACTCTGTACAGTTACACAGCGAGTGATCCTCACCCTGAATAAACAGTGACTCTGTACAGTTACACAGCGAGTGATCCTCACCCTGAATAAACAGTGACTCTGTACAGTTACACAGTGAGTGACCCTCACCCTGAATAAACAGTGACTCTGTACAGTTACACAGCGAGTGATCCTCACCCTGAATAAACAGTGACTCTGTACAGTTACACAGCGAGTGACCCTCACCCTGAATAAACAGTGACTCTGTACAGTTACACAGCGAGTGATCCTCACCCTGAATAAACAGTGACTCTGTACAGTTACAGTGAGTGATCCTCACCCTGAATAAACAGTGACTCTGTACAGTTACACAGTGAGTGATTCTCACCCTGAATAAACAGTGACTCTGTACAGTTACACAGTGAGTGACCCTCACCCTGAATAAACAGTGACTCTGTACAGTTACACAGTGAGTGACCCTCACCCTGAATAAACAGTGACTCTGTACAGTTACACAGCGAGTGATCCTCACCCTGAATAAACAGTGACTCTGTACAGTTACACAGTGAGTGACCCTCACCCTGAATAAACAGTGACTCTGTACAGTTACACAGTGAGTGACCATCACCCTGAATAAACAGTGACTCTGTACAGTTACACAGTGAGTGACCCTCACCCTGAATAAACAGTGACTCTGTACAGTTACACAGCGAGTGATCTTCACCCTGAATAAACAGTGACTCTGTACAGTTACACAGTGAGTGATCCTCACCCTGAATAAACAGTGACTCTGTACAGTTACACAGCGAGTGATCCTCACCCTGAATAAACAGTGACTCTGTACAGTTACACAGTGAGTGACCCTCACCCTGAATAAACAGTGACTCTGTACAGATACACAGTGAGTGATCCTCACCCTGAATAAACAGTGACTCTGTACAGTTACACAGTGAGTGACCCTCACCCTGAATAAACAGTGACTCTGTACAGTTACACAGTGAGTGATCCTCACCCTGAATAAACAGTGACTCTGTACAGTTACACAGCGAGTGATCCTCACCCTGAATAAACAGTGACTCTGTACAGTTACACAGTGAGTGACCCTCACCCTGAATAAACAGTGACTCTGTACAGTTACACAGTGAGTGACCCTCACCCTGAATAAACAGTGACTCTGTACAGTTACACAGTGAGTGATCCTCACCCTGAATAAACAGTGACTCTGTACAGTTACACAGTGAGTGATCCTCACCCTGAATAAACAGTGACTCTGTACAGTTACACAGTGAGTGATCCTCACCCTGAATAAACAGTGACTCTGTACAGTTACACAGCGAGTGATCACCACCCTGAATAAACCGTGACTCTGTACAGTTACACAGTGAGTGACCCTCACCCTGAATAAACAGTGACTCTGTACAGTTACACAGTGAGTGATCCTCACCCTGAATAAACAGTGACTCTGTACAGTTACACAGTGAGTGATCCTCACCCTGAATAAACAGTGACTCTGTACAGTTACACAGTGAGTGATCCTCACCCTGAATAAACAGTGACTCTGTACAGTTACACAGTGAGTGATCACCACCCTGAATAAACAGTGACTCTGTACAGTTACACAGTGAGTGATCCTCACCCTGAATAAACAGTGACTCTGTACAGTTACACAGTGAGTGATCCTCACCCTGAATAAACAGTGACTCTGTACAGTTACACAGTGAGTGATCCTCACCCTGAATAAACAGTGACTCTGTACAGTTACACAGTGAGTGACCCTCACCCTGAATAAACAGTGACTCTGTACAGTTACACAGTGAGTGACCCTCACCCTGAATAAACAGTGACTCGTACAGTTACATCAAGTACTGAGTCCAGGGTGGGGGAGTGGCAACCCTGGAGACCCCAAGTAATAAGTCGTGGGGAAGGGAGCAACGCCAGAGATGCTACATACAGAGTCCTGGGGATGGGAACCCCAAAGACGGCAAGTACCAAGGCCTGGGGAGTGGGATAACCCCGGAAACAATAAGTGCCGGGTCCTGGGGAAGGGGAACCCTGGATGATACCATGTACCAAGTCCCAGGGAGGGGAGGAACACCAGAGACACCAAGGACCGAGTTCTGGGGACAGGGAGAACCCCAGGAAACACCAATTACTGAGTCATGGAGAGGGAAATCCCCAAAGTACTAGGTCCTGGGCGTGGGAACGCCAGGACAGACGAAGCAATGTGTCCTGGGGAGGGGGAACCCAAGGAGACTCCAAGCTCCGGTTCCCGGTGGGGTATCCTCGTGAGACGGCAAGTACCGAGTCCTGGGGAGGGGGAATCCTGTGGGACGCCAGGTAACGAGTCCTGGGGAGCGGAGACCCTGGGAGACACCAAGTACCGAGTCCTGGGAAGGGGGAAACCCCAGGAGACGCCAAGAACCAGGTTCTGGGGAGGGAGACCCCTGGATACGCCAAGTACCAAGTCCTGGGGAGGGTTAACGCGGGAGCCGCCAAGTACCGGGTCCTGGGGAGGGGGACCCCTGGATACGCCAAGTACCGGGTCCTGGGGAGGGGGAAACCCCGGGAGACGCCAAGTACCGGGTTCTGGGGAGGGAAACCCCGGGAGACGCCAAGTACCGAGGGGGGGAACCCCGGGAGACGCCAAGTATCGAGTCCTGGGGAGGGACAACCCCGGGAGGCGCCAGTACCGAGTCCTGGGGAGGGGGAAATCCCGGGAGATGCCAAGTACCGGGTCCTGGGGAGGGGGAAACCCCGGGAGACGCCAAGTACCGGGTTCTGGAGAAAATCCCCCAGGAGACGCCAAGTACCAAGTCCTGGGGAGGGGGAAACCCCGGGAGACGCCAAGTACCGAGGGGGGATCCCCGGGAGACGCCAAGTACCGTGGCCTGGGGAGGGGGAGCCCCGGGAGACGCCAAGTATCGAGGGGGGGGGGGACCCCGGGAGACGCCAAGTACTGAGTCCTGGGGAGGGGTAACCCCGGGAGATGCCAAGTACCGAATCCTGGGGAGGGGGAACCCCGGGAGACGCCAAGTACCGAGTCCTGGGGAGGGGGAACCCCGGGAGACGCCAAGTACCGGGTCCTGGGGAGGGGGAACCCCGGGAGACGCCAAGTACCGAGTCCTGGGGAGGGGGGAACCCCGGGAGACGCCAAGTACCGGGTCCTGGGGAGGGGGAACCCCGGGAGACGCCAAGTACCGGGTCCTGGGGAGGGGGGAACCCCGGGAGACGCCAAGTACCGGGTCCTGGGGAGGGGGAACCCCGGGAGACGCCAAGTACCGGGTCCTGGGGAGGGGGGAACCCCGGGAGACGCCAAGTACCGGGTCCTGGGGAGGGGGGAACCCCGGGAGACGCCAAGTACCGGGTCCTGGGGAGGGGGGAACCCCCCAAACGGGGTTCACCTGATACTCCGGGAGCTGCCTCAGCAGGAAGCAGGCAAGCGCCTCGTCGCAGTGGAAGGTTCCGTCGTGGGTCCCAATCTGGGGCCGGGGCCTCGGCCTCTTGTGCTCCGGCTGCCCGGCCATGAGGCGAGGAGAGGCAGCCATCCAGCGGCGGAAACAAAGAGCGGGGACAGACATCCGGAACCCGGGTCGACGGGAGCGCGGGGCCGCCCGGACTACTTCCGGCCGCCGCCTTGTGTCCTGATAGGCGGAGGCCATCTTTAGTACTGGCGCGACCCCACCCCCCCCCCCACTCCATGCTTGGGACATGCGCGTTCCGCCATCTTTCATACTGGCACGTGCATCCTCCATGCCTGCAATAACATGCGGCCGCCATCTTTTATATTGGCACAAGCCTAGAACACGGTGGTGTGGGCCCCGCCATCTTTTATACTGGCAGTACACCCACCCACCTAAGGCAACATTCAAGGGGCAATAAAAAGCTTCACCCCAGGGTGGGTTGCAGGTGATAAATAGCCTGTATCAAGCCTGTGTCCTCAGTACCTTGCTCTACGGCAGCGAGGCCTGGACAACGTATGTCAGCCAAGAGTGACGTCTCAATTCATTCCATCTTCGCTGCCTCCGGAGAATACTTGGCATCAGGTGGCAGGACCGTATCTCCAACACAGAAGTCCTCGAGGCGGCCAACATCCCCAGCTTATACACACTACTGAGTCAGCGGCGCTTGAGATGGCTTGGCCATGTGAGCCGCATGGAAGATGGCAGGATCCCCAAGGACGCATTGTACAGCGAGCTCGTCACCGGTATCAGACCCACCGGCCGTCCACGTCTCCGCTTTAAAGACGTCTGCAAACGCGACATGAAGTCCTGTGACACTGACCACAAGTCGTGGGAGTCAGTTGCCAGCGATCGCCAGAGCTGGCGGGCAGCCATAAAGGCTGGGCTAAAGTGTGGCGAGTCGAAGAGACTTAGCAGTTGGCAGGACAAAAGACAGAAGCGCAAGGGGAGAGCCAACTGTGTAACAGCCCCAACAAACAAATTTCTCTGCAGCACCTGTGGAAGAGCCTGTCACTCTAGAATTGGCCTTTATAGCCACTCCAGGCGCTGCTTCACAAACCACTGACCACCTCCAGGCGCTTACCCATTCTCTCCCGAGATAAGGAGGCCCAAAAGAACAGAGAAGCTAAATAGTGAGACACATCGTTAATTCGAAAGTATTTTTGTTTTGATCCAGTGCCTTTTGCAACCTCAGGACACCACCAGCAGCCTACCTACTTACCCACCCACCCATCACCACCACCCCACCCCCCCTGCCCTGCTCCCAGCGCCTTTACAGAACATTTTTAGTACTTGTGTGGAGTTTGCAAGTTCTCCCTGTGTCTGCGTGGGTTTCCTCCCACAAGCCAAAAGACTTGCAGGTTGGTAGGTAAATTGGCCATTAAGAATTGTCACTAGTATAGGTAGGTGGTAGGGGAAATATAGGGACAGGTGGGGATGTTTGGTAGGAATATGGGATTAGTGTAGGATTAGTATAAATGGGTGGTTGATGGTCGGCACAGACTCGGTGGGCCGAAGGGCCTGTTTCAGTGCTGTATCTCTAATCTAATCTAATCTACTTCTCTTTCTTTTTTTTAAGTTGAGATGTAAGAAAAGTTGGTTGCAAACAAGCCCCTGGCACCACTGGTCCCGTTTGCCAAGACAGGAGGGAGCCATTTTGCCATTCTACTGCAGGAGGCATCGCAGAGAGCAGCCCCCCATGAGGCCGAGCCCAGTCCCGGAACCAGGGGGGGGCGGGGAATTGGTGGGGTAGAGAGAGATCCTGGAGTTGTGTCGCGGAGTGACATGAGACAATGGGAATCGGGAACATTTAGTCAAACTGTGGGAGTCGGACAAGGTGACACAGGGTCAGAGTGGCGAAGGGCAGGTTTAGGGTGATTATCAGAAAGTGGCCGCAGGGAATGGGCTCCGGGGAGCGGGGAGAGAGAGAGAGAGAGAGCTCGTGGGGCAGAGACACCCCTGCAATCGACTGCATTCTGTAATTGCGATGGGGCCCGGGGTGGGAGGAGTGTCAGGTTTCTGAATCCATCAACAAAGATGGGCCGAAAGGCCTCCCCTGATCTGTAACGACCTTGAGGCCGGGAACTGCCCCCTCCCCGCACCCCCGGCACCCACCCCACCAAAGAACCCCCTCACCACCCACCACAATCCGGCCCGAGATTGCCGTCCAGTTCAAACCCTCGCCGCAGAACTCAAAGGAATCTCTTTACACACCTGTGGGCGACCCATTTATTGACAGACTTTGTGGCTACAATCCGCTCGGCGATACACAACAGAGGGTTAAACGCTCACCGTAACCAGGTGACACACGCTCACTGGAAAAGTAACGCCCAACAATCTAACAATTTAATCTTCACAAATACAGGTAAGACAATCGGGACACCCGAGGGGGTCCGGTGCTGCGAGGAGCTGCGATTCGCTGCCGGAGGGACTCATTGTCGGGCTGTTGGCCTTGTGCTGTGGGGCGGGGCGGAGTCGCGGCTAGGCTTTGGCACTTCCCGACTGCGAGGCGTTCAGGGCTGATATGTGTTGGATCTTCTGGTTCAGCATTTCGATCACAGCTGTGGAGAAACAGACGTTTTCAATTCTCCCGGTCCCCAGGAAAGCTGCCAAGCACACTACATACAAACTCATATCTCCCCCCAACCCCAACCCCAGCCCAGTCCTCCCCCTACCCCATCCCCCCTCCCCTCCCCTCCTCCGCAGACCCAGCCCCTCTCACCCTGTTTGATGGTGTACTTCTCCTGAAGGGCTGGCTGAACTTTCTCGATCTGTTTCGTCAGGAATTCCACTTTCCTCTTGAAGAAATTCCGAGCTTCACAAACGGTCTGGAAGAGAGATTCCCAGGTTATACCAGCGGAGTGCCGTCACCTTGCGGGCGGGGTGGGGGTGGGGGGGGGGGTGAGAGGAGGGGATGGAGAAGGGACCCCTGGGGAGTCGGCAATGGCCCGCCCCATTTATCCAGCACATTCCACCACCCCGGGAGTGTCCCAAAGTGCTTCCATTTCCCACTCCCCCCCTCCCCCCACCGACTACTCTACTTCCAAATAGTGGCAGTGGGATGTTTTACATCCACCCGAGGGAGCAGACGGGACTCTGTTTTAACAGCTCATCCGAAAGACGGCACCTCTGACAGTGCGGCCCACCCTCAGTACTGACCCTCCGACAGTGCGGCGCTCCCTCAGTACTGACCCTCTGACAGCGCGGCGCTCCCTCGGTACTGACCCTCCGACAGTGCGGAGCTCCCTCGGCACTGACCCTCCGACAGTGCGGCGCTCCCTCAGTACTGACCCTCAGACAGTGCGGCGCTCCCTCAGTACTGACCCTCCGACAGTGCGGCGCTCCCTCAGTACTGACCCTCCGACAGTGCGGCGCTCCCTCAGCACTGACCCTCCGACAGTGCGACGCTCCCTCAGTACTGACCCTCAGACAGTGCGGCGCTCCCTCAGTACTGACCCTCCGACAGTGCGGCGCTCCCTCAGCACTGACCCTCCGACAGTGCTGCACTCCCTCAGCACTGACCCTCCGACAGTGTAGCGCTCCCTCAGCACTGACCCCCTGACAGTGCGGCGCTCCCTCAGCACTGATCCTCCAACAGTGCGGCGCTCCCTCAGCACTGACCCTCCGACAGTGCAGCACTCCCTCAGCACTGACCCCCTGACAGTGCGGCGCTCCCTCAGCACTGACACTCAGACAGTGCAGCACTCCCTCAGCACTGACCCCCTGACAGTGCGGCGCTCCCTCAGCACTGACCCTCCGACAGTGCAGCACTCCCTCAGCACTGACCCCCTGACAGTGCGGTGCTCCCTCGGCACCGACCCTCCGACAGTGCGGCGCTCCCTCGGAACTGGCACCGGGGCGTGACGGCCTGTATTATGAGGCTCGAGAGACTGGAGGTGGGGGGAGGGGGTGCTCGAACCCCTACCCTCTGACTCAAGAGGGGAGAGTGCGATCGATCGACCCAAACCAGCACTTGGTAACAAAGGAACACGGACGCAACAGACGGGATTTAACGCCGGCACTCTCCAGAGGACTAACGGGATTCTGGGAACACTCCGGGGCGAAGCTGAAAAGGGGCCCAGGAGGCTCCGAATTGATGCTGAACGAAAGCAGAGAATTCCTCTAGCCCCATGATCTCAGCATCTTCCCAGACCAGCGACCCCTGCCGACCGGCCCCAGCCTGTGAAAGGAGCAGCAGAAACACAGACCTTTTCCACATAATAACCAGTGCCCACATCGATCAGCACGTGCTCGACATCGTGCAGCTTCCCCGGCACGTACATCTGGTTCGCCGCTTGTCAAGGAAGCCGACAGTTACCGCGTAAGGAAAAGGGAGGATCTCCCACTTCTCCGTCGCCTTTCACCTCACCACGCTCGGGGAACGTCCCAAAGCGCCACACGGCCGATGACGAGCCTCTGAAGCGCGGTCGCTGTTTGTCGTGTGGCAAACGCGGCACCCAATTGACGCACAGCAAGATCCCACAAACAGCAATGTGACATTTGATGTAAACATCAGCCCCAGGCTACCAGGGAGAACCACACGCCCTCCTTCCAAAGGGCGGCCGTGGGATCTTTTACACCCGCCCGAGGGGGCGGACGGGGGCCTCGGTTTAACATCTCATCCGAAAGACGGCACCTCCGACAGTGCGGCCCACCCTCAGTACTGACCCTCCGACAGTGCGGCGCTCCCTCAGTACTGACCCTCCGACAGCGCGGCACTCCCTCAGTACTGACCCTCCGACAGTGCGGCGCTCCCTCAGTACTGACCCTCCGACAGCGCGGCACTCCCTCAGCACTGACCCTCCGACAGTGCGGCGCTCCCTCAGCACTGACCCTCCGACAGTGCGGCGCTCCCTCAGTACTGACCCTCCGACAGTGCCGGGCTCCCTCAGCACTGACCCTCCGACAGTGCCGGGCTCCCTCAGCACTGACCCTCCGACAGTGCGGGGCTCCCTCAGTACTGACCCTCCGACAGTGCGGCGCTCCCTCAGCACTGATCCTCCAACAGTGCGGCGCTCCCTCAGTACTGACCCTCCGACAGTGCGGCACTCCCTCAACACTGACCCTCCGACAGTGCGGCGCTCCCTCAGCACTGATCCTCCAACAGTGCGGCGCTCCCTCAGCACTGATCCTCCAACAGTGCGGCGCTCCCTCAGTACTGACCCTCCGACAGTGCGGCGCTCCCTCAGCACTGATCCTCCAACAGTGCGGCGCTCCCTCAGCACTGATCCTCCAACAGTGCGGCGCTCCCTCAGCACTGACCCTCCGACAGTGCGGGGCTCCCTCAGTACTGACCCTCCGACAGTGCCGGGCTCCCTCAGTACTGACCCTCCGACAGTGCGGCGCTCCCTCAGCACTGATCCTCCAACAGTGCGGCGCTCCCTCAGCACTGACCCTCCGACAGTGCGGGGCTCCCTCAGCACTGACCCCCTGACAGTGCGGCGCTCCCTCAGCACTGATCCTCCAACAGTGCGGCGCTCCCTCAGCACTGACCCTCCAACAGTGTGGGGCTCCCTCAGCACTGGCACTGTGAGTGTCACCTTCGATTTTCATGCTGAAGTAGGACCTGAACCCACGGCCTTGTGACAAGCATGGAAACAGACGGGTACACACGGAAACAGCAGGGACACATGGGAGGTCCCAGACGGGCGCTGAGTGAAACACGGCCACTTGTCCGGGCTTCCTGCCTGGACGTGAGCCCAAGTCAGTGTCTCTTTAAGCAGCGGGAGAATCCACCTCACAGCCTGTGGACTCCGCGAGCAGGCAAAGGATACAGAACTTGTCAATGGAACCAGGACATCCTTCCCTGCAATTAGAGAGAGAGAGAAGATTAGAGGAGGAGAGAGAGGGAGGGCCGGAGAGAGAGGGAGGGCCGGTTTGTGTACACTAGAGACGGTTGCACGAATGATTCCTGAGATGAGAGGGGGCTGTCCTGTGAGGAGAGATTGAGCAGAACGGGTCTGTATTCTATGGAGTTTAGAAGAATGAGAGGCAATCTCATCGAAACGTGTAAAATTCTGAGAGGGTTTGACAGGGTAGATACCGAGAGGCTGTTTCTCCCCCCGACCCCCGGGCTGGAGAGTCTAGAACAGGGGAGGGGAGTGGGGGGGGGGGGGGGTCACAGTCTCAGGATAAGGGGTCGGCCGTTTGCGACTGAGACAGTGGGGGAGAAATTTCTTCACTCGGAGGGTTTGTGAATCCTTGGGATTCTCTACCCCCCCCCCCAGGGGGCTGTGGACCGTTCAGACGTCGAGTAGACTCGAGGCGCCGATCGATGGATTTTCGAGCACTGGGGGAATCGAGGGGTAGGGGCGGGAAAGCGGAGATGAGGTGGAGGATCGGCCGCGATCGTACTGAATGGGGGAGCAGGCTCGAGGGGCCGAGTGGCCTCCCTCCCGCTCCTGTGTTGCTATGGATTGGGTAGGTGCAGGCTTCAAGGTGTAGGTAGAGGAGAGAAGGTAGAGGGATTTGGCGGGGGGGGAGGGTGGTGGAGCGAGAGATGGTTTGTGGGGAGGGATAGGTGTTTAGATGGGGGGGGGGGGGGGTGAAGGGGGTCCCGGGGGTTTAGGTGTTGGGGGGGGGGTGAAGGGGGTCCCGGGGGTTTAGGTGTGGGGGGGGGGGGGTGAAGGGGGTCCCGGGGGTTTAGGTATAGGGGGGAGTCACGGGTTTTTAGGGGGGGGGGGGGTGAAGGGGGTCCTGGAGGTGTAGGTGGGAAGGGGGGGGTGAAGGGGGTCCCGGGGGTTTAGGTGGGGGGGGGGGGGTGAAGGGGGTCCTGGGGGTTTAGGTGTGGGGGGTTGGGGTCCCGGGGGTTTAGGTGGGGAGGGGAGGTGGAGGGTGGGGTGAAGGGGGTCCCGGGGGTTTAGGTGGGGAGGGGGGGTGGTGAAGGGGGTCCTGGGGGTTTAGGTGTGGGGGGTTGGGGTCCCGGGGGTTTAGGTGGGGAGGGGGGGTGGAGGGTGGGGTGAAGGGGGTCCCGGGGGTTTAGGTGGGGAGGGGGGGTGGTGAAGGGGGTCCTGGGGGTTTAGGTATGGGGGGGGTCCCGGGGGTTTAGGTATAGGGGGGGTCCCGGGGGTTTAGGTGGGGAGGGTGGGGTGAAGGGGGTCCCGGGGGTTTAGGTGGGGAGGGGGGGTGGTGAAGGGGGTCCTGGGGGTTTAGGTATGGGGGGGGGTCCCGGGGGTTTAGGTATGGGGGGGGGGGTCCCGGGGGTTTAGGTGGGGAGGGTGGGGTGAAGGGGGTCCCGGGGGTTTAGGTGGGGAGGGTGGGGTGAAGGGGGTCCCGGGGGTTTAGGTGGGGAGGGGGGGTGGTGAAGGGGGTCCTGGGGGTTTAGGTATGGGGGGGGTCCTGGGGGTTTAGGTATGGGGGGGGGGTCCCGGGGGTTTAGGTGGGGAGGGTGGGGTGAAGGGGGTCCCGGGGGTTTAGGTGGGGAGGGGGGGTGGTGAAGGGGGTCCTGGGGGTTTAGGTGTGGGGGGTTGGGGTCCCGGGGGTTTAGGTGGGGAGGGGGGGGTGGTGAAGGGGGTCCTGGGGGTTTAGGTGTGGGGGGTTGGGGTCCCGGGGGTTTAGGTGGGGAGGGGGGGGTGGTGAAGGGGGTCCTGGGGGTTTAGGTATGGGGGGTTGGGGTCCCGGGGGTTTAGGTATCGGGGGGGGGTCCCGGGGGTTTAGGTGGGGAGGGGGGGTGAAGTGGGTCCCGGGGGTTTAGGTGGAGAGGGGGTGTGGTGAAGGGGGTCCTGGGGGTTTAGGTGTGGGGGGTTGGGGTCCCAGGGGTTTAGGTGGGGAGGGGGGGTGGAGGGTGGGGTGAAGGGGGTCCCGGGGGTTTAGGTGGGGAGGGGGGGGTGGTGAAGGGGGTCCTGGGGGTTTAGGTATGGGGGGTGGTCCCGGGGGTTTAGGTATGGGGGGGGTCCCGGGGGTTTAGGTGGGGAGGGGGGGTGGTGAAGGGGGTCCTGGGGGTTTAGGTGGGGGGGGTTGGGGTCCCGGGGGTTTAGGTGGGGGGCTGAGTGGGGGTTTTGGGGGGGGGGGCGGGTTCCTGGGGGTTTCTGCACTGACTCTTACCCGCATTGTCTTTGCTGAGTTTGTTGAGACTTTCCTTGGATTCCACGTATTTTGTCTGAACCAGTTTCAGCTGCTGAATGGAGGAGGTGAGAAACTCGGTCTCCTGGAGAGAGACAGAGCGGTGAGAGAGAGACTGACCACTGACTCCCCTCAGGACAACCCCTCAACCACTGGGACTGACCACTGACCCCCCACCCCTCTCGGGACAAACCTTCAACCACTGGAATAAAAACAAGAAATGCTGGAAATACTCAGCAGGTCTGGCAGCATCTGTGGAGAGAGAAGCAGAGTTAACGTTTCGGGTCAATGACCCTTCCTCAGAACTGGCAAAGGTTAGAAATGTAAAAGGTTGCAAGCAAGTGAGGCGGGGGTGGGGGCAAGAGATAACAAAGGAGAAGGTGTTGATAGGACAAGGTCACGGAGAATAACTGACCAGAAGGTCATGGAGCAAAGGCAAACAATATGTTAATGGTGTGTTGAAAGACAAAGCATTAGGACAGATAGGGTGTTAATGGACTGAATATTGGACAGCCACAAGTACAGACATGAAAAAAAACAGTGGGTAAGCAAACTGAACAAACTAAGATGAAATAAAATAAGATAAACTAAAATATATATTTAAAAAAAGGAGAAAGAAAAAAATAACTAAAAATAAAAGTAAAATGGGGGGCTGTCATGCTCTGAAATTATTGAACTCAATGTTCAGTCCAGCAGGCTGTAGTGTGCCTAATCGGTAGATGAGATGCTGTTCCTCGAGCTTGCGTTGATGTTCACTGGAACACTGCAGCAATCCCAGGACAGAGATGTGAGCATGAGAGCAGGGGAGAGTGTTGAAATGGCAAGCAACCGGAAGCTCAGGGTCCTGCTTGCGGACTGAGCGGAGATGTTCCGCAAAGCGGTCACCCAGTCTGCGCTTGGTCTCCCCAATGTAGAGGAGACCACACTGTGAGCAGCGAATACAGTATACTACATTGAAAGAAGTACAAGTAAATCGCTGCTTCACCTGAAAGGAGTGTTTGGGGCCTGGGATAGTGAGGAGAGAGGAGGTAAATGGGCAGGTATTACACCTCCTGCGATTGCAGGGGAAGGTGCCCTGGGACGGGGACGAGGTGGTGGGGGTAATGGAGGAGTGGACCAGGGTGTCGCGGAGGGAATGATCCCTTCGGAATGCTGACAGGGGAAGGGAGGGGAAGATGCGACTGGTAGTGGCATCACGCTGGAGGTGGCGAAAATGGCGGAGGATGATCCTTTGGATATGGAGGCTGGTGGGATGAAAAGTGAGGACAAGGGGAACCCTGTCACGGTTCTGGGAGGGAGGGGAAGGGGTGAGGGTAGAGGTGCGGGGAATGGGCCGGACACGGTTGAGGGCCCTGTCAACCACAGTGGGGGGAAATCCTCGGTTGAGGAAAAAGGTCATATCAGAAGCACCGTCATGGAAGGTAGCATCATCAGAGCAGATGCGTCGGAGACGGAGAAACTGGGAGAATGGAATGGAGTCCTTACAGGAGGTAGGGTGTGAAGAAGTGTAGTCGAGGTAGCTGTGGGAGTCAGTAGGCTTATAATGGATATTAGTAGACAACCTATCCCCAGAGATGGAGACAGAGAAGTCGAGGAAGGGAAGGGAAGTGTCAGAGATGGACCATGTAAAGGTGAGAGAAGGGTGGAAATTGGAAGCAAAGTTGATAAAGTTTTCTAGTTCGGGGCAGGAGCAGGAAACGGCACCGATACAGTCATCAATGTACCGGAAAAAGAGTTGGGGGAGGGGGCCTGAGTAGGACTGGAACAAAGAATGCTCGACATGTCCCACAAAAAGACAGGCATAACTAGGACCCATGCGGGTACCCATAGCGACACCTTTTACTTGAAGGAAATGCATGGAGTTGAAGGAGAAGTTGTTCAATGTGAGAACAAGTTCAGCCAGGCGGAGGAGGGTGGTGGTGGATGGGGACTGGTTGGGCCTCTGTTCCAGGAAGAAGCGGAGAGCCCTCAAACCGTCCTGGTGGGGGATGGAGGTGTAGAGCGATTGGACGTCCATAGTGAAGAGGAGGCCGTTGGGACCAGGAAACTGGAAATTGTCAAAATGACGTAGGGCGTCAGAAGAGTCACGGATGTAGGTGGGAAGAGACTGGACCAGCGGAGAAAAGATAGAGTCTAGATAGGAAGAAATAAGTTCAGTTGGGCAGGAGCAGGCTGACACAATGGGTCTGCCGGGACAGTCCCGTTTGTGGATTTTGGGAAGGAGGTAGAAGCGGGCTGTCCGGGGTTGCGGGACTATGAGGTTGGACAACAACCACTGGGACTGACCCCTGACCCCCACCACTGGGACTGACCCCTGACCCCTACCACTGGGACTGACCCCTGACCTCTACCCCCGGGACTGACCCCTGACCCCCACCACTGGGACTGACCCCTGACCCCCACCACTGGGACTGACCCCTGACCCCTACCACTGGGACTGACCCCTGACCTCTACCCCCGGGACTGACCCCTGACCCCCACACCCGGGACTGACCCCCAAACCACCGGGACTGACCCCTGAACTCCCCACCACCCCCGGGACTGACCCCTGAACCCCCCACCCCCGGGACTGACCCCTGAACCCCCCACCCCCGGGACTGACCCATGACCCCCACCACTGGGACTGACCCCTGAACCCCCCACCCACGGGACTGACCCCTGAACCCCCCACCCCCGGGACTGACCCCTGACCCCCACGACTGACCCCTGAACCCTACCCCCGGGACTGACCCCTGAACCCCCCCCCCCACCCCCGGGACTGACCCCTGAACCCCCCACCCCCGGGACTGACCCATGACCCCCACCACTGGGACTGACCCCTGAACCCCCCACCCACGGGACTGACCCCTGAACCCCCCCCCACCCCCGGGACTGACCCCTGAACCCCCCCCCCCACCCCCGGGACTGACCCCTGAACCCACCCCCCACCCCCAGGACTGACCCCTGAACCCTACCCCCGGGACTGACCCCTGAACCCCCACCCCCGGGACTGACCCCTGAACCCCTGACCACCCTCGGGACTGACCCCTGAACCCCCACCCCCGGGACTGACCCCTGAACCCAACCCAACCCCACCCCCGGGACTGACCCCTGAACCCCTGACCACCCCCGGGACTGACCCCTGAACCCCCCCGTACCTGCTCCAATTGGCTCCTCAGCGCCTCCAGTTGCTGCAGCGGCAGATCCGCCACATTCACCGCCTGCGACATGACACCGGAAACCGGTCTCCCGCCCACTTCCGGTGGAGCGGCAGCTCAAACCCGTCCCCCGTCCCCCGCTCCCCGCCTGTCCGCTTCCGCTTCCGGCAACAGCTCTCTTCATTCGTCTCTGTGTTGCGAGCCGGAACCAGAGCGCCGCCGGGAGGCTGGGAGGAGGAACCGCACCCCCCCCACCCCACCGGCAAACAGCGCCGCCGGGAGGCGGGGAGGAGGAACCGCACCCCCCCCACCCCACCGGCAAACAGCGCCGCCGGGAGGCTGGGAGGAGGAACCGCACCCCCCCACCCCACCGGCAAACAGCGCCGCCGGGAGGCGGGGAGGAGGAACCGCACCCCCCCCACCCCACCGGCAAACAGCGCCCCCTGGAGGCGGGGAGGAGGAACCGTACCCCCACCCCTCCCCGGCAAACAGCGCCGCCGGGAGGCTGGGAGGAGGAACCGCACCCCCCCACCTCCCCGGCAAACAGCGCCGCCGGGAGGCTGGGAGGAGGAACCGCACCCCCCCACCTCCCCGGCAAACAGCGCCGCCGGGAGGCTGGGAGGAGGAACCGCACCCCCCCACCACACCGGCAAACAGCGCCGCCGGGAGGCTGGGAGGAGGAACCGTACCCCCACCCCTCCCCGGCAAACAGCGCCGCCGGGAGGCTGGGAGGAGGAACCGCACCCCCCCACCACACCGGCAAACAGCGCCGCCGGGAGGCTGGGAGGAGGAACCGCATCCCACCACACCGGCAAACAGCGCCGCCGGGAGGCGGGGAGGAGGAACCGCACACCGGCAAACAGCGCCGCCGGGAGGTTGGGAAGAGGAACCGCACCCCACCACACCGGCAAACAGCGCCGCCGGGAGGAGGGGAGGAGGAACCGCACCCCACCACACCGGCAAACAGCGCCGCCGGGAGGTTGGGAGGAGGAACCGCACCCCACCACACCGGCAAACAGCGCCGCCGGGAGGTTGGGAGGAGGAACCGCACCCCACCACACCGGCAAACAGCGCCGCCGGGAGGCAGGGAGGAGGAACTGCACCACTCCCCTGCACACAGCGCCCCAGGGAGGCAGGGAGGAGGAACCGCACCACTCCCCTGCACACAGCGCCCCAGGGAGGCGGGGAGGAGGAACCGCACCACTCCCCTGCACACAGCGCCCCAGGGAGGCGGGGAGGAGGAACCGCATCACTCCCCTGCACACAGCGCCCCCAGGAGGCAGGGAGGAGGAACCGCATCACTCCCCCGCACACAGCGCCCCAGGGAGGAGGAACCGCATCACTCCCCCGCACACAGCGCCCCCAGGAGGCAGGGAGGAGGAACCGCATCACTCCCCTGCACACAGTGCCCCCAGGAGGCAGGGAGGAGGAACCGCATCACTCCCCCGCACACAGCGCCCCAGGGAGGCGGGGAGGAGGAACCGCATCACTCCCCCGCACACAGCGCCCAGGGAGGCAGGGAGGAGGAACCGCATCACTCCCCTGCACACAGCGCCCCCAGGAGGCAGGGAGGAGGAACCGCATCACTCCCCCGCACACAGCGCCCCAGGGAGGAGGAACCGCATCACTCCCCCGCACACAGCGCCCCCAGGAGGCAGGGAGGAGGAACCGCATCACTCCCCTGCACACAGCGCCCCAGGGAGGCAGGGAGGAGGAACCGCACCACTCCTCTGCACACAGCGCCCCAGGGAGGCGGGGAGGAGGAACCGCACCACTCCCCTGCACACAGCGCCCCAGGGAGGCGGGGAGGAGGAACCGCATCACTCCCCTGCACACAGCGCCCCCAGGAGGCAGGGAGGAGGAACCGCATCACTCCCCTGCACACAGCGCCCCAGGGAGGAGGAACTGCACCACTCCCCTGCACACAGCGCCCCAGGGAGGCAGGGAGGAGGAACCGCACCACTCCCCTGCACACAGCGCCCCAGGGAGGCGGGGAGGAGGAACCGCACCACTCCCCTGCACACAGCGCCCCAGGGAGGCAGGGAGGAGGAACCGCATCACTCCCCTGCACACAGCGCCCCCAGGAGGCAGGGAGGAGGAACCGCATCACTCCCCCGCACACAGCGCCCCAGGGAGGAGGAACCGCATCACTCCCCCGCACACAGCGCCCCCAGGAGGCAGGGAGGAGGAACCGCATCACTCCCCTGCACACAGTGCCCCCAGGAGGCAGGGAGGAGGAACCGCATCACTCCCCCGCACACAGCGCCCCCAGGAGGCAGGGAGGAGGAACCGCATCACTCCCCTGCACACAGTGCCCCCAGGAGGCAGGGAGGAGGAACCGCACCACTCCCCTGCACACAGTGCCCCCGGGAGGCAGGGAGGAGGAACCGCACCACTCCCCTGCACACAGCACCCCAGGGAGGCAGGGAGGAGGAACCGCATCACTCCCCCGCACACAGCGCCCCAGGGAGGCAGGGAGGAGGAACCGCACCACTCCCCTGCACACAGCGCCCCAGGGAGGCAGGGAGGAGGAACCGCACCACTCCCCTGCACACAGCGCCCCAGGGAGGCAGGGAGGAGGAACCGCACCACTCCTCTGCACACAGCGCCCAGGGAGGCAGGGAGGAGGAACCGCACCACTCCCCTGCACACAGCACCCCAGGGAGGCGGGGAGGAGGAACTGCACCACTCCCCTGCACACAGCGCCCCCGGGAGGCAGGGAGGAGGAACCGCACCACTCCTCTGCACACAGCGCCCAGGGAGGCAGGGAGGAGGAACTGCACCACTCCCTGCACGCAGCGCCCCAGGGAGGCGGGGAGGAGGAACTGCACCACTCCCCTGCACACAGCGCCCCAGGGAGGTGGGGAGGAGGAACTGCACCACTCCCCTGCACACAGCGCCCCAGGGAGGCAGGGAGGAGGAACTGCACCACTCCCCTGCACACAGCACCCCAGGGAGGCGGGGAGGAGGAACTGCACCACTCCCCTGCACACAGCACCCCAGGGAGGCAGGGAAGAGGAACTGTAGTGTTTAGCCAGCTGACGCACATTTTGCAAGTGCCTTGGGGTTCATTTGCCGTAATGGGAATTGACATCAGCCGTCAACATATTTGAGTAGAAGGCAGCAGAAAGTTTACAAAGGACTGGTGGGTGGGGTGGTGAGAAAGTACAGGCCCGCTAAGTGGGCAAGCTAGCAGCAGATACAGTTGGAGACTAGGTCGGCCACTTGAGCAGGGGCGAAGGATGGATCAGTATCAGAACAAAGAACAGTACAGCACAAGAACAGGCCATTCGGCCCTCCAAGCCTGCGCCGATCTTGATGCCTGCCAAAACTAAAACCTTCTGCACTTCCGGGGCCCATATCCCTCTATTCCCTTCCGATTCATATATTTGTCAAGATGTCTCTTAAACGTCGCTATCGTATCTGCTTCCACCACCTCCCCCGGCAGCAAGTTCCAGGCACTCACCACCCTCTGTGTAAAGAACTTGCCTCGCACATCCCCTCTAAACTTTGCCCCTCGCACCTTAAACCTATGTCCCCTAGTAACTGACTCTTCCACCCTGGGAAAAAGCTTCTGACTATCCACTCTGTCCAAGCCGCTCATAACTTTGTAAACCTCTATCATGTCGCCCCTCCACCTCCGTCGTTCCAGTGAAAACAATCCGAGTTTACCCAACCTCTCCTCATAGCTAATGCCCTCCAGACCAGGCAACATCCTGGTAAACCTCCTCTGTACCCTCTCCAAAGCCTCCACGTCCTTCTGGTAGTGTGGCGACCAGAATTGCATGCAATATTCTAAGTGTGGCCTAACTAAGGTTCTGTACAGCTGCAGCATGACTTGCCAATTTTCATACTCTATGCCCCGACCGATGAAGGCAAGCATGCCGTATGCCTTCTTGACTACCTTATCCACCTGTGTTGCCACTTTCAGTGACCTGTAGACCTGTACGCCCAGATCTCTCTGCCTGTCAATAC
Organism: Heterodontus francisci; assembly: GCF_036365525.1. NCBI lineage: Eukaryota > Metazoa > Chordata > Chondrichthyes > Heterodontiformes > Heterodontidae > Heterodontus > Heterodontus francisci. Next base: position 36,173 of record NW_027142314.1, read on the forward strand.
TCCTAAGGGTTCTGCCATTTACTGTATACCTCCCACCTGAATTAGACCTTCCAAAATGCATTACCTCACATTTGTCCGGATTAAACTCCATCTGCCATTTCTCTGCCCAAGTCTCCAACCGATCTGTATCCTGCTGTATCCTCTGACAATCCTCATCATTATCCGCAACTCCACCAACCTTTGTGTCGTCCGCAAACTTACTAATCAGACCAGCTACATTTTCCTCCAAATCATTTATATATACTACAAACAGCAAAGGTCCCAGCACTGATCCCTGCGGAACACCACTAGTCACATCCCTCCATTCAGAAAAACACCCATCCACTGATACCCTCTGTCTTCTGTGACCGAGCCAGTTCTGTATCCATCTTGCCAGCTCACCTCTGATCCTGTGTGACTTCACCTTTTGTACCAGTCTGCCATGAGGGACCTTGTCAAAGGCTTTACTAAAGTCCATATAGATAACATCCACTGCCCTTCCCTCATCAATCATCTTCGTCACTTCCTCAAAAAACTCAATCAAGTTAGTGAGACACGACCTCCCCTTCACAAAACCATGCTGTCTCTCACTAATAAGTTCGTTTGTTTCCAAATGGGAGTAAATCCTGTCCCGAAGAATCCTCTCTAATAGTTTCCCTACCACTGACGTAAGGCTCACCGGCCTATAATTTCCTGGATTATCCTTGCTACCCTTCTTAAACAAAGGAACAACATTGGCTATTCTCCAGTCCTCTGGGACCTCACCTGTAGCCAATGAGGATGCAAAGATTTCTGTCAGGGCCCCAGCAATTTCTTCCCTTGCCTCCCTCAGTATTCTGGGGTAGATCCCATCAGGCCCTGGGGACTTATCTACCTTAATGCTTTGCAAGACACCCAACACCTCCTCCTTTTTGATAATGAGATGACTGAGACTATCTACACTCCCTTCCCTATACTTGCTGAGTGGCGTTCAGTTCTGTCACCCTGCGCCTCAGGAAGGATATACCAGTCTTGGGCAGGGCTTGCGTAGACAATTTCAGGGTTCAGTAGGGTAGAGAGAGTGAGAATAACTAAGGGCTACTGAAGCCAAGGCAGGTAAATAGAGTTAAAATAGGGAGCTGCTGTAAATTTAACCTCGTGCCCTCCTCTGCCTAATGGAGCTGTTCATACACACGCCCACTGCTGAAACACTCGCCCTTGCCTCTGTCACCTCCAGACTCACCACTTCCAACACTCCCCCCTAACTGCATCCCCTCTTCCACCCTCAGTAAACTGCAGTTCACCCAAAACTCTACTGCCCCACGTCTGAACTCGCACATGGTCCTGTTCGTCCGTCGTCCTGGGGGCTCGCTGACTTACATCGGCTCCCACTCTGCCTCCATCGTAGAATTCTCACCCTTGTGTACAGACACTTCCGTCGCCTCTCCCTTTCTGTGATCTCCTCTTGTCCCGACAACCCTCGCGCGTGAGCGAGAGCTCTGACCTCAAGCATCACAAATTTAAGAAAACAATATCTTCATCGGCAGACGTGCCGACCCTCCCTCGCTGACGTGCTTCTTTGAGCCTTGCACTTCCACCATGCTTTTGGGGACCTGTCCTGGTATCTGCATATATATCGAAGGCAATTAGGGAGGGGCAATAAGTACTGGTCTGGCCATCAATGCCCACAGACCAAGACCAAATTTAAAAAGTTAGTTCGATAATAAAAAAACTGCATGCTCCAGAGAATGACTTTAGCTTAGAGAACCTTTATTTACAGTTAACAAATATCAAACATGACAAAATATTTAAAACCACAGGTTTGAAAACATTGGTTTCCAGCACCCAGAGATGCAGCTTGACATGACCCTGAGATACAGTTCATGTCCCATCCTCTTGATGGGCACAGCTGACGCAGCCACTCCTTCCCTCACTCACTTGGTATCAGAGATCCTGGATTTTACTGTCCCCGGCACCCCCTCCCCAGTCCAGTCACCGCAATGTGACGCTCAGGCCGTATGCCACAGGGGAGGCGCCGATCAGGTACTTCAGCTTGGGGGCCTGCCGAGCGAGGGAGATGTAATCCAGGATGGAGGCCTGCGGTCCGGCCTCCAGCCAGCTCCGCAACAGATACTCCATGTAACGGTCGATGTCCTTGTCGGTCACGTCCCACAGGTTACCCACGAACAGGGGGCTGAAGGAGAGAGAAAACAAAAAGTAGTTGGGGGAGTGCAGCAGTTTCAAGAGTCTGGGGAGGGTCTGGACACAGGGCTCAACGCACCCACCCAACCAGGACAAGGAGATGGAGACAGGGAACCCAAGAGCCCTAACCCCCTCCCTCTGGCTTAGCCCCGCTCGGGCCCCACGATTAAACACTTACTGGCTGCGATTGCGATTTAACCCAGTCACAGATTGCTCAATCTTACAGTGACAGGAGCAGTCCATTCGGCCCATCATGTCTGTGCCAGCTGCTTGAAATATCTATCCAATTAGTCCCCACTCCACTCCCACATTCCTGCAAATTTCCCCCCTTCCAGTATTTATCCAATTTCCCCCTTTTGAAAGTTATTGAATCTGCTTCCACCACCTTTTCAGGCAGCGCGTTCCAGATTACAACTCGCTGCGTTAATAAAAATTCTCCTCTCCCCACCCTCCACCCGATAGTTGTGAAACTAGTCCCTCTGTCACTCACCAGCCAGCCATCATGTACTTGAGGACGATTCCCGCTCCCTCCAGGTTCCCGCGCAGAGCGAGGGTGGCACTGCTGCACCCGACCAGCAGCGAGGCCGCTCGGCAGCTCAGCTTCTGAATCTCCTGCCCCTCCAGGAAACGCACACCGGCGCCGTGACCCGCGTACCTGTGACAGAGGAGCCGAGGCAAAGGGTTAGAGGACAGGGGAAGAGACAGTCCTGTACACATACCACCACCAACCCCCCCCACCCCCCACCACTACACACACTAGTTAGGGAGAGACCCTTCACCCCCACACCCAAAGCTAAGAGCGCCCCCTACATCCCCACCACCCCCCAATAGACACAGGTTGAAGAACCTCTACACGCCCTGACCCCTGTACACAGTTTACAGCCCCTTCACCACCCCCCCCAACCCAAACAGATGTCACACTGGTGATATTTTTAACCAGTAAACCCCCGCCCCCTGCTAACTCCGTTGTGTGTAAAACGGGAGGCGTTAGAGAGTCACTTACAAGTACAGGTCCCGGTTACACAGCATCGATCTCAGCTGCTCTTCACTGGGTCCGCAGCCGACCACTCCATCCCATCCGTCCTTCCTGCAGGTGGAAGAGAGTGTGTCAGATGGGGGTGAAAAAAAAAAATCACTGGCTCCAGGTGCCCAGGATGTTAAAAAGAGACAAGACAAAGCCGCACCCAGTCAGCATCCAGGGGATGGACGGACCAGTCCGGACCGACATTAATTCCCTCACCCCAGTATCCGAGCACAGACTGGGCAGTCTAACCCTTGTCCAGCAGAGGAAGGAGGTCAGGAGCTGCTTTACCCCCACCCACACCAAGTCTGGGTCACCGATAAGGCCTTTATCCCTCTACGACTTCACGGTGCGATACAAACCTCCGAAACCAGTCCTTGAAGGTTTTCTCCGTGTTGGGGAGGTTCCCCTGAGGGTTTAAGACGTAGAACACGCTGTTGGGATTCACCCCCTCAGTCAGTACTGAGCTCAGCTGGTGCTGCAAGAGAGGGAAAAAAAAAGAGCAATAGCCTGCGGTTACATAGTGACAACAGACAGTGACGGCAAAGTGGTATTAGACTTGCTGCATGACTAATGAGACACGGAGACAGGGTCACAGTCAGAGCGATGACTGCTGGGCAAGACAGGTGTAAAACACAGTGCATGGAGGGAGTGTGAGCTCAAAGTCCCTCATTCTCTCTCCACTCCCCCAAACCCCACCCCCATCACTCACCTTTCTGTTCGCCAGGTAGCTGAGGAGGAATTGGAACGATGGTAACCGGGAGATGCGATGTGATCGCAGCATAGGCATGCTCTCCCAGGGGAGTCTCTGCAGGTGCTGCAAACACAAACAAAAGCAAGGTTAATCCAGGAGACGGGAAGTGACCCTGCAGCGCGGGACGGAGCAGAGACTGCCCTAGTCCAGGATCCAAGCCTCCCTCCAAATGCTCTTTCTTTCTTTTCTCCTCCCCTCCCCCACACCCCCAATTGCCCCACCATAATGATACTTCCTTCTGCTCCTTCCTCCCCGCCCCCCGAAGTGTTCATCAAGCTTCTTCTGATCTGTACAGAATGCTGGTTGCTGCACCTGCAGGGGGTACAACACGCCCTATTCCCCCCTCCCCTCCAGTCAGTCCCTCAGAGGTACCCAGTCTTCCTGTGGCAGCAGGGTATCAGAACCCGCGGAGCCCACCCCTCACAATGAGCAGAAACCCCAGGCCGATGGAGGGAAACCCTCCCCCCACACCCCACCCCTGCACTGGTCACTCACTCTTACCTTGTCCAGTATCAGAATGAGCTGGGAGGACTGACCGGAGGACTGGTCAGTCAGAGTCTTCAGCCGGTGCACAGCTCCTTCCAACTGAGACCTTGCCTCGCTGGGACTGTCCCAACACAGGCAGTCAGCAAGAGACCGGACATCCTGCCGAGTGAGGAGATGGGAGGCACGCAGAGCACCCTGAGAACAAACACACACACAAAGGATTAGGGTGAGTGACAAACCTCAGAGGGACACACGCACACGCAGAGTCCAGCCCACCCAGAGGGAGCACATCCCGAGCCCCCTGTATGTCAAAGCAAGCTGAATTTGGAGCCTGGATCCACACCTCTATCAGTTCCTTCTCCACATTCTTGCAGTCGCCGTCCACCAGGAATCTACTGAGAGCCGCAGCCTCCAACTCGAGCCGGGGGTCCAGCGAGCCGGGCAGGAGAAGGCCTCTCCAGCAGCCCAGGATCTCAGTCTCCAGCGATTCCACAACTTGCTGCGGAGCAAGGAAACAGACACAATCACTGTAGGTCACCCAATGATACCCTATTCCAGACACTCCCCTAACCACCAAACCTCTTTTCTCCCCCACCACTGCAAAGTACCCCATTCAGTCACAGACAGACATTCACCCTCTGGGGTCAGCCAATACCCATCCCTCTTCACCACCACCTCCCTCACCCCTGTACCTTTACACATTGGTCCAGTGCACCCATCGATACCTGGACTCAGCCGCCCCGCCTTCACCCCTGTACCTTCATACGTTGGTCCAGTGCCATGCGTCCATCCCACCAGGCTTTCAGCTCAGTCACGTTGCTGATTTCTTTCTGCTGTTTGAGAATTGCGTCAAACTCCCCCAAGAGCGAGCTCACCGAGACCTGGAACGGAGAGTGGGAAATGTTGCTGGGTCCACGTGACAAATTAGAAAAGACGGACTGGGAATTACCCAGCACTTTCACCCGCCTCGGGACATCCCAGAAACGCCTCACAAACAACAAAGTGCGGTCCCTGCTGGAACGTTGGAAACTGGGCAGCCAATTTGCGCACAGCAAGCTCCCACACAAACAGCAATGTGATAAACGACCAGATCCTCTGTTTTAGGGATGTTGGTGGAGGGATAAATATTACCAGGACATTGGGAAGAATTCTCAACTTCAACCCCCCCACCCCAAACACCCCCTCAACCCCCTCTTCCAAATAGCGGCTGTGGGATAATTTCCATCCACAAGAGGGAGCAGACAGAGCCTCTGTTTAATGCCACCTCTGAAAAAGACGACTGCTCCGACAGCGTGGCACTCCCTCTGACAGCACTCATCCCTAAAGCCGGTCAGGATATTGGGGCTGGAGCCCACAATCTCGGATCAGAGACACAGTGCTGAGCAGGTCAGCTCCCTGGATGACGGGTTAATAAACTAGCCGCTCGTGTGGCACAGTCTGCATGGCTCACCCCTTCGCCAGCTTCAGTCCACTCACCCGACCCTGCTCCGCAAGTATCTGCACCGTCACCGGAACTCTCCCCTTCTCCAACCTTGACAGCAGCAACAGCTCCCCAGTATCTCTCAGGGGGACAGCAGACAGAGTCAACAGGCAAATCACCACACCTACACACAGAGGAGAGGATAGTTAATGAACAGTGTAAAACCACCAGGGACGGACAAGGGGACAGGACAGGACAGTTAATGAACAGTATAAAACCACCAGGGACGGACGAAGGGACAGGACAGGACAGTTAATGAACAGTATAAAACAACTAGGGACGGACAGTTAATGAACAGTATAAAACCACTAGGGACGGACAAGGGACAGGACAGGAAACGAACAGTATAAAACCACTAGGGACGGACGAGGGGACAGGACAGGACAGTTAACGAACAGTATAAAACCACCAGGGACGGACGAGGGGACAGAACAGGACAGTTAATGAACAGTATAAAACCACCAGGGACAGACAAGGGGACAGAACAGGACAGTTAACGAACAGTATAAAACCACCAGGGACGGACGAAGGGACAGGACAGTTAATGAACAGTATAAAACCACCAGGGACAGACAAGGGAACAGGACAGTTAACGAACAGTATAAAACCACTAGGGACGGACGAGGGGACAGGACAGGACAGTTAACGAACAGTATAAAACCACCAGGGACGGACAAGGGGACAGAACAGGACAGTTAATGAACAGTATAAAACCACCAGGGACGGACAAGGGGACAGAACAGGACAGTTAACGAACAGTATAAAACCACCAGGGACGGACGAAGGGACAGGACAGTTAACGAACAGTATAAAACCACCAGGGACGGACGAAGGGACAGGACAGTTAATGAACAGTATAAAACCACCAGGGACAGACAAGGGAACAGGACAGTTAACGAACAGTATAAAACCACTAGGGACGGACGAGGGGACAGGACAGGACAGTTAACGAACAGTATAAAACCACCAGGGACGGACGAGGGGACAGGACAGTTAATGAACAGTATAAAACCACCAGGGACGGACAAGGGGACAGAACAGGACAGTTAATGAACAGTATAAAACCACCAGGGACGGACAAGGGGACAGGACAGTTAATGAACAGTATAAAACCACTAGGGACAGACAAGGGGACAGGACAGTTAACGAACAGTATAAAACCACCAGGGACGGACAAGGGGACAGAACAGGACAGTTAATGAACAGTATAAAACCACCAGGGACAGACAAGGGGACAGGACAGTTAACGAACAGTATAAAACCACCAGGGACGGACAAGGGGACAGAACAGGACAGTTAATGAACAGTATAAAACCACCAGGGACGGACAAGGGGACAGGACAGTTAATGAACAGTATAAAACCACTAGGGACGGACAAGGGACAGGACAGTTAACGAACAGTATAAAGCCACCAGGGACGGACGAGGGGACAGGACAGTTAACGAACAGTATAAAACCACCAGGGATGGACGAGGGGACAGAACAGGACAGTTAACGAACAGTATAAAACCACCAGGGACGGACAAGGGGACAGAACAGGACAGTTAATGAACAGTATAAAACCACCAGGGACGGACAAGGGGACAGGACAGTTAATGAACAGTATAAAACCACTAGGGACGGACAAGGGACAGGACAGGAAACGAACAGTATAAAACCACCAGGGACGGACGAAGGGACAGGACAGTTAATGAACAGTATAAAACCACCAGGGACAGACAAGGGAACAGGACAGTTAACGAACAGTATAAAACCACTAGGGACGGACGAGGGGACAGGACAGTTAACGAACAGTATAAAACCACCAGGGACGGACAAGGGGACAGAACAGGACAGTTAATGAACAGTATAAAACCACCAGGGACGGACAAGGGGACAGGACAGTTAATGAACAGTATAAAACCACTAGGGACGGACAAGGGACAGGACAGTTAACGAACAGTATAAAACCACCAGGGACGGACGAGGGGACAGGACAGGACAGTTAACGAACAGTATAAAACCACCAGGGACGGACAAGGGGACAGAACAGGACAGTTAACGAACAGTATAAAACCACCAGGGACGGACAAGGGGACAGGACAGTTAATGAACAGTATAAAACCACCAGGGACGGACAAGGGGACAGGACAGGACAGTTAATGAACAGTATAAAACCACCAGGGACAGACAAGGGGACAGGACAGTTAATGAACAGTATAAAACCACCAGGGACGGACAAGGGGACAGAACAGGACAGTTAATGAACAGTATAAAACCACCAGGGACAGACAAGGGGACAGGACAGTTAACGAACAGTATAAAACCACCAGGGACGGACGAGGGGACAGGACAGGACAGTTAACGAACAGTATAAAACCACCAGGGATGGACGAGGGGACAGAACAGGACAGTTAATGAACAGTATAAAACCACCAGGGACGGACAAGGGGACAGGACAGTTAATGAACAGTATAAAACCACCAGGGATGGACGAGGGGACAGAACAGGACAGTTAATGAACAGTATAAAACCACCAGGGACGGACGAAGGGACAGGACAGTTAACGAACAGTATAAAACCACCAGGGACAGACGAGGGGACAGAACAGGACAGTTAACGAACAGTATAAAACCACCAGGGACGGACGAGGGGACAGAACAGGACAGTTAACGAACAGTATAAAACCACCAGGGACGGACAAGGGACAGGACAGTTAATGAACAGTATAAAACCACCAGGGACGGACAAGGGGACAGAACAGGACAGTTAATGAACAGTATAAAACCACCAGGGACAGACAAGGGGACAGAACAGGACAGTTAACGAACAGTATAAAACCACCAGGGACGGACAAGGGGACAGGACAGTTAATGAACAGTATAAAACCACCAGGGACGGACGAGGGGACAGAACAGGACAGTTAATGAACAGTATAAAACCACCAGGGACGGACGAAGGGACAGGACAGTTAACGAACAGTATAAAACCACCAGGGACAGACGAGGGGACAGAACAGGACAGTTAACGAACAGTATAAAACCACCAGGGACGGACAAGGGGACAGGACAGTTAATGAACAGTATAAAACCACCAGGGACGGACAAGGGGACAGAACAGGACAGTTAACGAACAGTATAAAACCACCAGGGACGGACAAGGGGACAGGACAGTTAATGAACAGTATAAAACCACCAGGGACGGACAAGGGGACAGAACAGGACAGTTAACGAACAGTATAAAACCACCAGGGACGGACAAGGGGACAGGACAGGACAGTTAATGAACAGTATAAAACCACCAGGGACGGACAAGGGGACAGAACAGGACAGTTAACGAACAGTATAAAACCACCAGGGACGGACGAGGGGACAGGACAGTTAACGAACAGTATAAAACCACCAGGGACGGACAAGGGGACAGGACAGGACAGTTAACGAACAGTATAAAACCACCAGGGACGGACAAGGGGACAGGACAGGACAGTTAACGAACAGTATAAAACCACCAGGGACGGACAAGGGGACAGAACAGGACAGTTAATGAACAGTATAAAACCACCAGGGACGGACAAGGGGACAGGACAGTTAATGAACAGTATAAAACCACCAGGGACAGACAAGGGACAGGACAGGAAACGAACAGTATAAAACCACCAGGGACAGACAAGGGACAGGACAGTTAACGAACAGTATAAAACCACCAGGGATGGACGAGGGGACAGAACAGGACAGTTAATGAACAGTATAAAACCACCAGGGACGGACAAGGGGACAGGACAGGACAGTTAACGAACAGTATAAAACCACCAGGGATGGACGAGGGGACAGAACAGGACAGTTAATGAACAGTATAAAACCACCAGGGACGGACAAGGGGACAGGACAGGACAGTTAATGAACAGTATAAAACCACCAGGGACGGACAAGGGGACAGAACAGGACAGTTAACGAACAGTATAAAACCACCAGGGACGGACAAGGGGACAGAACAGGACAGTTAACGAACAGTATAAAACCACCAGGGACGGACAAGGGGACAGGACAGGACAGTTAATGAACAGTATAAAACCACCAGGGACGGACAAGGGGACAGAACAGGACAGTTAACGAACAGTATAAAACCACCAGGGACGGACAAGGGGACAGAACAGGACAGTTAACGAACAGTATAAAACCACCAGGGACGGACAAGGGGACAGAACAGGACAGTTAATGAACAGTATAAAACCACCAGGGACGGACAAGGGGACAGGACAGTTAATGAACAGTATAAAACCACCAGGGATGGACGAGGGGACAGAACAGGACAGTTAACGAACAGTATAAAACCACCAGGGACGGACGAAGGGACAGGACAGGACAGTTAACGAACAGTATAAAACCACCAGGGACGGACAAGGGGACAGGACAGTTAACGAACAGTATAAAACCACCAGGGACGGACAAGGGGACAGAACAGGACAGTTAACGAACAGTATAAAACCACCAGGGACGGACAAGGGGACAGGACAGGACAGTTAACGAACAGTATAAAACCACCAGGGACGGACAAGGGGACAGGACAGTTAATGAACAGTATAAAACCACCAGGGACGGACAAGGGGACAGAACAGGACAGTTAACGAACAGTATAAAACCACCAGGGACGGACAAGGGGACAGGACAGGAAACGAACAGTATAAAACCGCCAGGGACGGACAAGGGGACAGGACAGTTAACGAACAGTATAAAACCACCAGGGACGGACGAGGGGACAGAACAGGACAGTTAACGAACAGTATAAAACCACCAGGGACGGACAAGGGGACAGGACAGGACAGTTAACGAACAGTATAAAACCACCAGGGACGGACGAGGGGACAGAACAGGACAGTTAACGAACAGTATAAAACCACCAGGGACGGACAAGGGGACAGGACAGGACAGTTAACGAACAGTATAAAACCACCAGGGACGGACAAGGGGACAGGACAGTTAACGAACAGTATAAAACCACCAGGGACGGACAAGGGGACAGGACAGTTAACGAACAGTATAAAACCACCAGGGACGGACAAGGGGACAGGACAGTTAATGAACAGTATAAAACCACCAGGGACGGACAAGGGGACAGGACAGGACAGTTAACGAACAGTATAAAACCACCAGGGACAGACAAGGGGACAGGACAGTTAATGAACAGTATAAAACCGCCAGCATCTCACACACAGGACAATCAGGAGGAAAGGACAGGAGAGTTAAAATGAACAGTATAAAAACCACACACGGCAGGAGGGGTGAATGGGGAAGACAGGAAATTGCTTAAAATTTGTTAAGAGCCTGCTCGCTCCTTACCGTCTGGGACCTGCTGCAGTTGCTCCTTCAACATTTCCCCGTTTGCCTGGGGCCACCTTGCAGGGTCTGTGGTGCTGAACCTGAACAGAGAGCCCAGCTCGGCCAGGTACTGAGACTGGGGGTCAGTGTCAGGGCTCAAGGTCAGTTCCTGCAGCCTCTCGGTCACATCCCGACTTCGTTCCTTCCTGTTCTTGCTGAAGAGAAAGCAGACGTGTGGGTTGCTAACAGCGCCACTCGGTCCCATTCCTAGCGCGACGTAATCCCATTCACTCGCTCCCCAACCCCACGGTCGAGTCAGCGTGTCTCACTGCCCCACCTCCCCCCAACAAGGTGGGACCAGTTCACATCCACCCTCCCCCAGGGAAAGGGGCGCATCAAAAACCCTCCCAGCCAACCACCAAGGCAAGTTTGGGCACTGACCCTCTGGCAGTCTAGATTCGGGGCCTCCACGTCTCTGGGAGTGGGGATGCCACTATGAAAGGGCAAGTAGAGCAGGAATCACTGCTGTGATTTCATCAAATTTTATAGCAGAGAAACAGGCCGTTCAGCCCATCTGCTCCATGCTGTTGTTTGTGTTTCAGCTCCACACGAGCTTCCTCCCACCCCCTACTTCATTTATCGCTACCCCCCCCCACCCCTTTCACCTTCTTGTGTTCCCCCCCGCTGAGTTGCGGATCTTACTGGGACTTTCTGTGGAGACACTGGATCATCTGGTGCCGTGCGGTGATGGCCAGCGACTCATTCAGTAGGTACGCGGTGGTGTAGGGATCGCGGAGTCCGAGACACAGGGCCAGCAGGTGGCAGGCCTGGGCGTACAGGGCACTGGGTGGGCAGTGCCTGATGGAAGAGCAGGCATCAGACAAACAGCTGATCACAGCATCCAGCTCAGCAACATCTGGAGAGAGGGAAAGGGGGAAGGAGGGGGAGACGGAGAGAATGAAAATACACCCAATGTGGAGCAACAATCCAACCTGCACCGCCCTGTCCCTTCAACCACACTCACTGGTGTCCCTCCTCCCCCACAGGTACAGAGACCTACCGCCGGTGTCCCTCCTCCCCCACAGGTACAGAGACCTACCGCCCGTGTCCCTCCTCCCCCGCAGGTACAGAGACCTACCTCCCGTGTCCCTCCTCCCCCGCAGGTACAGAGACCTACCGCCCGTGTCCCTCCTCCCCCGCAGGTACAGAGACCTACCGCCCGTGTCCCTCCTCCCCCGCAGGTACAGAGACCTACCTCCCGTGTCCCTCCTCCCCCGCAGGTACAGAGACCTACCTCCCGTGTCCCTCCTCCCCCGCAGGTACAGAGACCTACCTCCCGTGTCCCTCCTCCCCCACAGGTACAGAGACCTACCGCCCGTGTCCCTCCTCCCCCACAGGTACAGAGACCTACCTCCCGTGTCCCTCCTCCCCCGCAGGTACAGAGACCTACCGCCCGTGTCCCTCCTCCCCCACAGGTACAGAGACCTACCGCCCGTGTCCCTCCTCCCCCGCAGGTACAGAGACCTACCTCCCGTGTCCCTCCTCCCCCGCAGGTACAGAGACCTACCTCCCGTGTCCCTCCTCCCCCGCAGGTACAGAGACCTACCGCCCGTGTCCCTCCTCCCCCGCAGGTACAGAGACCTACCGCCCGTGTCCCTCCTCCCCCGCAGGTACAGAGACCTACCTCCCGTGTCCCTCCTCCCCCGCAGGTACAGAGACCTACCGCCCGTGTCCCTCCTCCCCCGCAGGTACAGAGACCTACCGCCCGTGTCCCTCCTCCCCCGCAGGTACAGAGACCTACCGCCCGTGTCCCTCCTCCCCCGCAGGTACAGAGACCTACCGCCCGTGTCCCTCCTCCCCCGCAGGTACAGAGACCTACCGCCCGTGTCCCTCCTCCCCCGCAGGTACAGAGTCCTACCGCCCGTGTCCCTCCTCCCCCACAGGTAGAGACCTACCTCCCCTCCAGCCTCCTCCCCCACAGGTACAGAGAGGTACTGCCCACCTGACACTAACCTGCCGAGGACGTTAATACTGTTGGCTGCTGTTGCTCACAGTGAGGCCAACTCCCTTTCCTCTCAACAGGGGGTATCGCAGTTTTGGGGTTCTGGGTCGAATCGCAGCGTCTGAGAACCTCGCACTCGGGCACGTTCCTCGCTGCCACTCTGCGGGAGCCTGGCGGATTTAAGGACACAGGGGAGTGATCCAAAAAAGGGAGAGGGAGAAAAAAAAACGTTAGGAAACATCAGTGCTGGCTCCTCTTGCCCTCCTTCTCCCAACGTGCTGTCCTTTGCTCCCACACAGCTACTCACACCACCTCCCCCGCAACTCCGAGAACGCAAGGGCAATTGCCTCTTTCACCCCACCCCAGAGGTCAGGGCGATATTCTGGGACCTCCTGGATCTATGCGGTTGATCTACACTCTCTCTCTCTAGTTGTCCCACGAGAGAGAAGCCCCAGCCCGGGTAACATTTAACACGGCACATGCAGGTGATCTGATAACCCTCCGGATTAAGGAACATCTGGACCCTAGCCTCAAACCCCCTCCCCAGGATCGGTTAACCCGCTGAAGTGAGGAACGCCCGAGGCCCTGGTCTCAATCCCCCCCTCCCGATGATGAGCAACGCCTGGGCCTTGCTCTCTCACCCGGCTCCTCCTGCTCCGTATCAGAGGTGCAGAAAACTTCGATGCCTCTCTCGGTCTCTTCCTCCCCGCACCTCCTGGCTCGTGACCTGTGTTTCGCTCTTCTCCCTGCCTCCTCCGGCCGCTTGCTCTGTGCCAGCACTTTGCAGGGAGCTGGGGCCGCTGACCGGTTCTGCCGGCGGGGTTTCGTCGTGCCCCGGCGGGCGGCTGGCCCGTGTTGTTCCCCGTCCGCGGGCTCTAACGCCCCCTCCTCCACATCGCTGTCGTCAAACTGCTTCTTCAGGCGGGAGCGAACTCGAGCGGAGACCCTGACCGCAGGCAAGGCCTGTTCTGTCCATGCTGGGGTGGGCTCCTCCTCCAGGACCTCGAACCTCTGCGCCCTGGAGACGGCGCGGGGTTTATTGCTGCCAGCTCGAGCTGGGGTCTGGATGGACGGCCCCATTGGGGTCTTCCCCGCGGCAACCCCCGGCTTCCTGCCCGCGCCCCCCGCTGCTCGGCGGAGGGAGGAAGACGACTGCCCCTTGACCCCTGGCCCTCCGCCCTGCGTCTTCTTGTGCTGCCAGCCCCAGACGGGGAAGATGCCAGCCACGCTACAGCGGTGGCTGGTCGCCAGCTGACCGATCATGGTGGAGGCCCTGGTGAGAAGCAGGGCTGCCCGACTGTGCTCCAGCTCCTGCAGGCCTGGGCTCCAGCAGGAGAGCCACTTCAAGCCCCCCTCCAACAGCCGCCAGGTCTGAGCAAAGGGGTCCGAGCCCAGGCTCAGCCAGGCTGACTGAGTGTAGGTCTGGGCAATGATCGCCCTCAGTGGAGCCACCAGGGCCTGCGAGCCGTCCTCCCCACTCACTGGGGCCCACAAGTCACTCTCCGGGGCCTCCTTCAGCACCCCGAGTGCCAGACTTTGCAGAACGGCTTCGAAGCGTGCCCCCTGCGCCCTGCAGCGCTCCCGGACAGTGGTGAGCAGCTGCCCGCTCTCCCCGGTCACCCCGTCCAGCTGGCTGCGGGCCAGTGCCCACCTCAGGCAGATGGCAGAGAGCGGTAGGTCGGAGCAGACAGGGCAGGGGCACCCGGTGGTGTGGGACAGGAAGGTGGGGCACTTCCTCGGCTTCGGCTTCAGGACAGGCGACGCAGTCTGGGCCCACCGGTCGCCTCCGTCCACTGCGTTGACTTGCGCCAGCGGCCGGAACCTGAGGAAGTCGGGGGTCTCCTCCCCTTCCCTCTGCCCCTCCCTGCTGCCCTCCTGACTCCGCTCCGCTGCACGTCCTTTCCGTGGCTGGATCCTGCCTCCACCTTTCACCCTGATCTCCGAACCAAAATCTGCAATGGAGAAGGAGAGAGAGAGAGAGAGAGAGAATGTTTCATTACAAGTTATTCTGCTTTGATTCTTTCCCCCACCCCCCTATAGAGCATGACTTTCAGAAGCACTGACTGCCCTCCTGTACCGCACACAGGTGAGCACAGACATGCACCACCCACCCCACCACCCCACCCCACCCCACTCCAGGCTGGACATTAGAGTCAGGCTGCTCCCGTCGCTGCAGCCTCCTCACCCCCTCAGTCCCAGTAAAGCACTCCCGAGGCTGGGACTGACCTGTGCAGGACTCCAGGAGCAGCAACACCTGCTCCAGATCCAGGTTGCAAGCTCCAGGATCACCCCTCTGCAGCTCCAGCTCAGCGCTCGCAACCAGAAACTCTGCACACCTGCAAACACAAGAGAGAGAGAGAGAGAGAGAGAGAGAGAGAGAGAGAGAGAGAGAGGGGATGAAGAGCAGGGAGTCCGAGAGAGTCATCTTAATCTTGCTGCATTTGGTGTTGTGGAATAAACACTGCACTCTGTCTGGCTGGGCTCAGCGAGTTGCGCTGCGCTCCAAAAAAAAAAAATCAGACTGCCGCGGGGTCGAGGCCCATCCCAGCTCTTGGGTCCACAGTCAAGGCCGACAGACCAGCGCAATACCAGAGACACACCATTTTTCAGATAGCATAAAACCAGGAGGCCCCAAGTCACCCTGTTTTGGGTGGATGTCAAAGACTGTCGGTGGACCAACAGAGCATTCAGGTGGGGTTTTTTTTTTTGGGTGGATATTTTATTGCGGGATGCGGGCGTCACTAGCCCATCCCCAAAACGCCCTCGAGAGGGTGGCGGTGAGCCCCCTCCTTCGACACAACAGATCGTCTCGCTCGGCCATTTCAGACGGAGGTCAACGGATGGCCACACGGCTGTGGGTTAGAAGTCACGTGTAGGTCAGACTGGGTAAGGACGGCAGATTTCCACCCTCGAAGGGCATGAACGAACCAGATTGGGTTTTTTAAATAATGACAATGACGCTAACGGCAACTGTAAAACAAAAGTTTTTTTTTTAAAAAAACAACTTAAAATTCCCCAGCTGCCACAGTGGGATTTAAACCTCACCTTTGAAGGTCTGCTCAGTAACACAAGCCCTACGCTAACTTTCCCCGCCCGCCAAACTGAAGTTTTTAAGAAAGGAGAGGGCGCACGCAGCTTACGGTCGGACGCAGTGCAGCTTGGCAGTCAGTCGGAGAGTCTCGAGGCAGAACATCTTGGCTTCCTGCGCACTCCCCATGGTGCTGAGCAGGGACACGAGTCTCCGGGAGCAGGTCAGGAGATGGGCCAGAACCAGCCACTTCTGGAACAGGTTGTCCCCTAACAGAGAGAGAGAGGGTAGAGGTGGGCAGGGTTATATCCATCAGAGCCCACCACTAATCCATATCCCACAGTCGACCTGGGTACTTGACCCACAGCTCAACGGGTGGAGGTAAACACAGGAGACTGAGGGTCTGAAACAGAAATTTAACCCAATACGAGAGGGAGGGGAGATTAAATCAGGAAAAAAAAGACCATCAGTATTCCAGGTTTTATAACCAGGGATGGGAGGAGTGATAAACTCGGACAGAACACTGGATAGACCACAGTTAGGGGGCTGAGTGTAGCTCAGGGCCCCCCATTATAGGAGGGTTGTTAAAGCCATAGAATGCAGCCAGAATGCAGCCATCAAGGTTTTCAATAGGAGAAAGAGTGAGGGGGAGGGAGAGACTATTCTCTGCTTGAGGAGAGAGTGCTGGAGGGACCATCAATTTAAAATCAAGAGTGAGGAGGAATCCCTTTACACAGGAAGTGGTTGAGGCAAAGCAGAGATTATCCAGGTCTAGGTTAAGAGAGTGGGGCAGTGGGATTGGTTTGGGGATCGATGCTGAGCTATGGGGAGGGAGTGGGGCAGTGGGATTAGTTTGGGGATTGATACAGGGCTATGGGGAGAGAGGGGGGGCAGTGGGATTGGTTTGGGGATCGATGCTGAGCTATGGGGAGGGAGTGGGGCAGTGGGATTAGTTTGGGGATCGATACAGGGCCATGGGGGAGAGAGGGGGGGCAGTGGGATTAGTTTGGGGATCGATACTGAGCTATGGGGAGGGAGTGGGGCAGTGGGATTAGTTTGGGGATCGATACAGGGCCATGGGGGAGAGAGGGGGGGGCAGTGGGATTAGTTTGGGGATCGATGCTGAGCTATGGGGAGGGAGTGGGGCAGTGGGATTAGTTTGGGGATCGATACAGGGCTATGGGGAGAGAGCGGGGCAGTGGGATTAGTTTGGGGATCGATACAGGGCTGTGGGGAGAGAGCAGGGGCAGTGGGATTAGTTTGGAGATTGATACAGGGGTAAGGGGGAAGAGAGCGGGGCAGTGGGATTAGTTTGGGGATTGATACAGGGCTACGGGGAGGGAGCGGGGCAGTGGGATTAGTTTGGGGATTGATACGGGGCTACGGGGAGGGAGCGGGGCAGTGGGATTAGTTTGGGGATTGATGCAGAGCTATGGGGAGGGAGCGGGGCAGTGGGATTAGTTTGGGGTTCGATGCAGAGCTATGGGGAGGGAGCGGGGCAGTAGGATTTTGGCACAGACAGAATGTCAATTCCTACAGTTCACCTAGACGATATAAACTGGATGGATTGTGGGATTAAAACAAAAACACAGTCATGGAGCTTCCTCGCAGTACCTGGGTTCACGGGACAGCTCATCTCAGGGTTGCTTTTACCAAACATCAGGACTCCGGGGCACATCAGCATCACGATCCCACAGAGGACCTTGTGCGAGTCAGTCAGGGCCGACTCTGGGGAGCGCCAACCTGCGGAGAGAGAGAGAGAGAGAGACAGAGGGAGTTTGAGCTGCTAGTCACGCTGACCACCTGCCCCCACCCACCCCCCCCTGCGTTTAGTCAGAGTGCTGTTACCTACCTTGGTCCTGGAGCTGTTGGCGGAGATGGGCTGACAGGGCAGAGGGTGACAGGCTAAGGTAGAAAGCCACCAGCTGCTGGGCCTTGGCTTTTAGCAAGTACCAGACCTTGGACGACTTCTGGAGCGAAGGGCACTTCAGGACCTCGAGGAGGAGAGCCAGACCTTCAGGAACCTGCGGCCAGGGGATCAGACACAGAAGAGCAGTCATTCACAGGGAGGAGGAGGAGGGGGGGGGAGGGGGGGGGGGGGGAGGGAGGTGGAGGAAGGAACACAGCAGTCCCCAGGCTGCAGACGTCAGCTAGTGGCTCAGAGCCAGTGCCTAGATACCACACAGGGAACTCCAAGGGGGCAGTGCACGGCAGACGTGGCCAGCACGGGCGCAGCTATTTCACATCAGCAGTTTGCAGGAAGCCCTGCCTTTTATATCCTCCCCCCACACCAACCCCCACTTACCCAGTTTCCTTTTAGATTCGGTTACAACCCCTCCCTCAGTGATGAAGCATTCCCTGTTATAACAACCCTCTGAATAATAATTTCTAACTTTCCCCTCCTCCTCCTTCCCCCTCCCCCCACCAAACCACTTCATTCGAGTCTGGGCCTGTTACCGATTCACGGGCGCAAGCAAATCCACCCCCCCCAATCTACCCACTACAGACCAGTCCCTCCCGTACCTGCCGGCTGGCGCACAGTAGCTGGCTGCGCAGGACTGAGCAGGTCATCTTCATTAGCAGGTAGTCACCTTTACTGGGGTCGGCAGTCTTCAGCAGTTGCTCCGCCTCGGCCAGATAGGCCTGAGGGGGAAAAAAAAAACAACAAAAAAAGAGAAAGGAAGATAGGTCAGAATAGGAGAGATCCCTAAGCCCCAGGACGATACAACAGGCGAGCACACCACCGCTGTCCCCACCCCCCAACACAGCACGGAGAAAGGGCCAGCTCACCACCCACCCAGGATGGTATAATGTACATCAGACAGAGTCAGCACATGCAGAGCATCCCCCATCTTACCCCAGCACCTACCTGCATGGGGCCCAGACAGTCCAACAACAGCATCATCTCTCCGAGCTGCAGCAGCACATTGACCACAGACAGCGAGTCGGACTGAGCATCCAGTAACCGCAGGCTCAGACTGTAGCTTTCAATGGCCTGGAACGGCTGCAAGGGGTGGGGGAAAGGGGGGGGGGGGGAGACAGACAGACGAAGGGAGTCAGTGACCCCATACACACATCCCTCTCCTCTCCCCCCAACCCCCCCAGCGTAAGACCCTCCTCCGCAAAAGCCCCATCCACCTCCCTCAATACTGGCATCAGCAGTGGGTTGGTAAATAGCCCCTCCCTCCACCAGAGCCCAAATTCCTCCTCTCAGGAGAGGGGTTTAAAACTAACTTGGCAAGGGGATGGGAACCAGATGTAATATTAGAAAAGGAGAAACAAGATGCACAAATCATTAGGAGAGACTGATAGCACCAGAATAAGAAATGGAAAGGTAACCGGGGACAGGGCGTGGGAGGGGGGTGCAGAGTAAGAGGGAACATAATAAAAAGGTCTAAAAGTAGGTTTACAGTGCATGTTATGTGAATGCACAGAGTTTAGTAAAGAAGGTTGGTGAGCCACAGACACAGATAGCCATGCAAGGGTATGATGGTGTGGCAGTAATGGGGATCTGGCTCAAAAAAGGGCAGGACTGGGTACTAAATATTCCTGGATATAAAGATGCTCAGGAAAGATAGGGAAGGAGAGAAAGGAGGAGGGGTGGCAGCATTGATTAATGAGAATATTAGTGCTGGAGAAAAAGAGAGGATGTCCCAGAGGAGTCAAAGACAGAATCTATTTGATTAGATTCAAGAAACAAATTGAAGTACCACCACATCGCTGGGTGTTTGCTATAGGCCACCAACTAGTGGGAAAGATGAAGGATCAAATTTGCAGGGAAATTACAGACAGTAGTTAAAATGAGGGACTTTAATTATCCTAACATAGGCCGACATAGCAATCGTGCCAAGGGCAGAGAGGGGCAAGAGTTTACAAAGTGCATCATGAGAAGTTTGTACACCAGGCTGTTTCAGGTCCAAATGAGGAATTGCTGGATTTGGTTCTGGGGACTAGGGTGGGTCAGTGGGGGAACATGTAGCACGGACACGGACACACGCACGATTGACATAAAAAGGAATCCAAAAGTCTTCTCTAAGCATATATATAATAAAAAGATGGTAAAAGGAGGGAGTGGGGCCAATTCAGGACCAAAAAGGGGATTTGCACATAGAGGTAGGGGGCATAGCAAAGGTAAAAAATGAGTATTTTGATAAAGTGCCACATCACAGGCTTGTCAAAGCCAAAGCCCATGGAATAAAAAAAAAAGGGACAGCGGCAGCATGGATACGAATGACAGGAGACAGACAGTTGTAGTGAAGTGCTGTGGACTGTGGACAGTGAGGTTTCTTAGGGGGCCGGTGATAAGACCTCTGCTTTTCT
The DNA here is from genome assembly GCF_036365525.1 of Heterodontus francisci. Classification (NCBI taxonomy): domain Eukaryota; kingdom Metazoa; phylum Chordata; class Chondrichthyes; order Heterodontiformes; family Heterodontidae; genus Heterodontus; species Heterodontus francisci. The sequence goes on from NW_027142314.1 coordinate 56,719, forward strand.
TGGTCCACGTCAATGATCTAGACTTGGGTGCACAGGGCACCATTTCAAAATTTGCAGATGACTCGGAAGTATTGTGAACTGTGAGGAGGATAGTTATAGACCTCAAGAGGAGTTAGACAAGCTGGTGGAATGGGAGGACACAGATGAAATTTAATGCAGAAAATTTAAAAAAAAAGAGCGGTGATACATTTTGGGAGAAAGAATGCAGAGGCAATATAAAATAAAAGGTAAATAAGAAAAAAGGTACAATTCTAAAGGGGATGCAGGAGAAGAGGGACCTTCATATCCAGTCCTCACTGGATACAAGCGCATTGTCAGAGGATTAGAGAACTGCTAATGTTGTATGTCTGTTTAAAAAGGGAGCGAAGGAAAGATCGAATTATTACAGGCCAGTCAGTCTAACCTCAGTAGTGGGCAAATTATCAGAATCAATTCTGAGAAACAGGACATTTTGTCACTTAGAAAGACACAGGTTAATAAAGGATTGTCAGCATGGATTGGGAAGATCTTGTCCGACCAACTTGATCGAACTTTTGGAAGTAACAAGGAAGTTAGATGAGGGTAGTGCAGTAGATGTGGTCTACATGGATTTTAGCAAGGCTTTTAACAAGGTCCCACATGGCAGACTGATTAAAAAAAAAAAAAAAAATCCCATGGGATCCAGGGAAATGCAACAAGGTGGGTACAAAATTGGCTCAGTGGCAGGAAACAAAGGACAATTGTTGACTGGTGTTTTAGCGACTGGAGGACTGTTTCCAGTGGTGTTCCGCAGGGCTTAGTACTGGGTCCCCTGCTTTTTGTGGCGTTTAACGATTTGGATATAAATGTAGGGGGCATGATCAAAAGTTTTGCAGAAGACACAAAGATTGGCCGTGTGGTAGATAGCGAGGAAGATGGCTGTAGGAAGATATTGATGATCTGATCAGATGGGCAGAAAAGTGGCAAATGGAATTCAACCTGGAGAAGTGTGAGGTGATGCATTTGGGGAGGTTAAACAAGGCAAAGGAATACACGATTAATAGGGAAATACTGAGAAGTGTAGAGGAAGTGAGGAACCTTGGAGTAAATGTCCACAGATCCCTGAAGGTAACAGGACAGGTCGATAAGGTGGTTAAGGCGGCATATGGAACTGTGTGCAGTTCTGGTCACCTCATTACAGAAAGGATGTAATTGCACTAGAGAGGGTACAGAGGAGATTTACGACAGTGTTGCCAAGACTGGAAAAATGCAGTTATGAAGATTGGATAGGCTGGGGTTGTTCTCCTTGGAACAGAGAAGGATGAGGGGAGATCTGATTGAAATGTACAAAATTTTGAGGGGCCTGGATAGAGTGGTGGTGAAGGGCCTCTTTATCTTCGCAAAGAGATCAAAGACAAGGGGCCATAGATTTAAAGTGATCGGTAGAAAGATTAGAGGGGAGATGCAAATAAGTTTTCACAGAGGATGGTGGGGTCTGGAACTCACTGCCTGAAAGTGCAGATGAGGGAGAAACCCTCAACTTATTCAAAAGAAGTCTGGTATACACCTCAAGTGCTGTATCTGCAGGGCTACGGACCAAATGCTGAAGGGCAGGATTAGAATGGGTGGAATGTTTTTCGGCCAGCACAGACACGATGGGCCAAATGGCCTCTGTGTTGTAACCATTTATGATTCTATGAGGTGAACATGGGTTCCAGTCCTGGAGGCTCATCCTACATGCGGCCAGTGCCACTGACTCAGTGTTCCAGAGTCAGAGAGGGGTAGGTTTACACAGTTCCCTCTTTCCCCCACTGTTGGTGTTGCAGTGCCCAGGACAGAGGATAATTACCTTGTCCATCAGCCTGTAGAGAACGGCCATGAGATGCAGGGAGTGGACCGTTTGCTCAGAGCACCGCAGTCTGGGAACAGGCGTCTCGGAGAGGATGCTTTTCCACAGGGACAGCGCCTTGTCCATGGGTTTACAGCGCTCTGAAACAAACACAAAACACGCATCGGCCCCACAGTTTCAAACGCAGCATCCGAAATGCAGGACTGCGCGTCTCGTCGACACCCTCTCCAGTTTCCTTCTCCCACACCCGCCCCATTACAGGGCTGACCCAGGGAACATTGAGAGCCCAAACCGTATCCCTCACCAATCTCGGGGCAGTGGTGTCGGCCTCACTGCAGCAGGGAGAAATCTCGCTGCTCATCTCCCAGCGGCCATGGAATCTGTAACACATACTTAAACCAGACAGACGGGGACTCTTCTCTACACACCTCACCCGCCCCAATCTCCCCCTTTCTAGCTACAACGTCCACCACACAGTGAGTCACTTCCAGATCAACATCTGCGAGAGTGTGCTGTGTTGGGGAGCCACGGTGGGGGGGGGGGGGGTTTATGGTAACTGGATGTGTGCTTCTCTCCCCAGCCTGCAGTGGATTCCCGTTATTTGGAGGAAAAGATCAGCTTTCGCCTCAACTGTCCTGGCCTCCACTGCTCCGGGCGTCAGATGGTCAGTTCACTGCAGGGGGAAGGGGGGTGGGGGGAAAAAAAAAAAAAAAAAAAAAAAAAAAAGAGAGGGGGAAACTGACCCTCTTCAGCCAGCACTGAGCCATGATCTCTCCCCCCCCCACACAGCAAGAGCGCGGAGGGATGGAGGTGCAGACTCACGGGACTCTGCCGTCAAGTTAAAGTTGATGCAGTCGTGCACGGACAGGTCGCCCTGCTGTCTGTCCTCATAGTCCAAGTCGTTCGTCTCGCCGTCCTCCAGCCCCGACAGGTTGCCCGGCACCGTCGCCGCTCTTCGGCACCCCTCGACACTCTGTTGGCAGTGAGACGCAGGTCAGGTCACAGACAAACACTCAATTCCCCCTCTATAGCCACATGTCCCTGGACCAGCAACCCCCCCACACCCCCATAGAGTAGGTCAGCTGTTGGGACCCAAAAGAAAAAAAAAAAGTGAGGGGTGGGAGAGAAAAAAAAAAAGACAGTTGAGAAGAGGAAGTCTGACAGCCAGACGCTGGAACCAAGCCTCACCGTCCGAACTTTGGATTCCAGATCGCAGACATACAGCCAGAGAAAAGCTTGAGCCTGGTCGTCCTGCAGCTGGTGCCGGTTATCGGGGGTCTCCGGCAGGGACCCCAAAACGTTCAGTGCTTCCTCCACACAGTCCATCGCTGAGCTACAGGAAGATAAAAGAAAACAGCAGTCAGCGCGGCCTGGCTCAGCTCACCCGGTGCGAGGTACTGAGACAGACACAAACACAGACACACACACCGCCTCCCCCTCCCACCACCCCTCCAAAAAAACCTTACCATTCGGCATGCTGGCTGAAGTCACGGTAGCACAGGACCTGCGCCAGCTCCACCAGCTGCACTGCCCGCATGTGCTGCATCTCACTCCCCTCCTGCGACGAGGACAACTTGATCAGGTCGCAGATGACATTGAACCTCTCCTGCGAGGTGTCGGTCCGCAGGCGCTTGTACGCCCTCAGCTCTTCAACGAGCAGCGCCGCCATGGCACTGGGCTCCAGCTCCCACAGCTGCAGGGCATCCTGCAGTGTCCTGTTGGCACAGAGAGAGAGACAACTTAACATGATGCTTGACCTAAGAGGGTTAGACGAGGCTTGTATTGCTGCCGGGTGATCTAATTGAGGTGTCTGTGATGAGTAAAGGATTTGATCATTTCTCTGTCTACTGTATTTCCTCCAGTGCAGGTGGTAGTTGGGGGGTGGGGGCAGGAGATAAAAACCAAGTTTAAAAACAGGCTGTTTCCTATGGCTGCGCAAGAGTGGGGAGGGAGAGGAGGGAGGGATTGGTTCACAGTGCAAGGGGGAAAAAACCTGATTTAACTTTGAAGTCACTTTCCCCAGAGTAATGAGCGAGGCCAATAGGCAGAGGACCCAGGGAGGAGTGCACAGCACCTCA
>NW_027142315.1:0-93525 GCF_036365525.1 Heterodontus francisci
TATGCATTCGATCCGGTCCTGGTGACTTAACAACTTTAAGCACAGACAGTCTATTCAATATCTCCTCTTTATTAACTTCTTGCCCATCTTGTGTCTCAGTTCTCTCCTCTTTCACTATGACTTGGGAAGCATCTTCTTCCTTGGTAAAGACAGATGCAAAGTATTCATTTAATACCTCAGCTATGCCCCCTGCCTCCATGTGTAAATCCCCTTTTTTGGTCCCTAATCGACCCCACTCCTCCTTTTAACCACCCTTTTACTACTTGTACGCCTATAGAAAACTTTGGGACTCCAGTTGTGTTCGCTGCCAGTCTCTTCTCATACTCTCTCTTTGCTTCTCATTTCTTTTTTCACTTGCCCTCTGAACTTTCTATATTCAGCCTGGTTCTCAACTTGTATAATCGACCTGACATCTGTCATATGCACTCTTTCTCTGCTTCATCTCACTCTGTCTATCTTTCTTTTGTCATCCAGGGGAGCTCTGGATTGGTTTCCCCAGAACCAGGCCTGACAATACCTTCTCCCTTGTTCATGGAGTCATTGAGTTATACAGCACAGAAACAGGCCCTTCGGCCCAGCATGTTGAGCCACACAGATGTTCACATACCATTAGGCTGGTAATTAAATTTGCCTCATTACTAAAGCCAATAAAGCTTGCCCCCATGATGGTTCTGGGACATATTGTTGCAGACCTATCCCGGACACACAAGAGAAAATTCACTACCTTTCTGACATGTGCTGGTCTGCTTGACCCAATCTATATGAAAATTAACCTCCCCCCTCCTTGTCTAATCGCTGCATTTATACAATTCACCACTTCACAACTACTACCAGGGGGCCTATATACAACTCCCACTACAGTCTTAAACCCTCTTCCATTTTTTAATTTCACCCCTGTCTGCTCAACCTCTCACTATATCCTCTCTTATCTTTGAAGGGGATTCCATCCTTAATCATTAAGATCACTCCTCCCCCATCTGTCATTTCCCTATCCTTCCCCTGATGTTCAGTTCTCAGTCAGTTCCACTCCGAGGCCCCGCCTCACTCTCCCTTGGAGACCCCGCCCTCTCCCACAGGCCCCGCCCCTCTCCCTGGAGACCCCTCCTTCTCCCAGAAGCCCCACCCCTCTCTCCCCTGGAGACCCCCCTCCTACAGGCCCCACGCCTCTCCCTGGAGACTCCTCCTTCTCCCAGAGGCCCCGCCCATCTCTCACCAGTAGACCCCACCCTCTGAGGCCCTGCCCCTTTCTCCCCTGGAGACCCCCCCTCCTCTCAGCCCCCACCCCTCTCCCTGGAGACTCCTCCTCCCACAGGCCCCTCCTTCTCCCACAGGCCCCACCTATCTTTCCCCTGGAGACACCCCTCCCACAGGCCCCGCCCCTCTCACTGGAGACCCCTCCTTCTCCAGAAGCCCCACCCCTCTCTCCCCTGGGGAACCCCCTCCTATAGGCCCCACCCCACTTCCTGGAGACTCCTCCTTCTGCCAGAGGGCCCCTCCTTCTCCCAGAGGCCCTGCCCCTCTCTCCCCTAGAGACCCCTCCCTCTCCCAGAGGCCCCGCCCCTCTCTCCCCTGGAGGCCCTGTCCCCAAGGCTCCGCCCCACCCTCCCCAACGGCCCCGCCTTCTCCGAGGCCCCACCCCTCTCTCACCAGTAGACACCACCCTCTGAGGCCCTGCCCCCTTTCTCCCCTGGAGACCCCCCTCCTCTCGGCCCCACCCCTCTCCCTGGAGACTCCTCCTCCCACAGGCCCCACCTATCTTTCCCCTGGAGACCCCCCTCCTCTCAGCCCCACCCCTCTCCCTGGAGACTCCTCCTTCTGCCAGAGGCCCCCCCTTCTCCCAGAGACCCCTCCCTCTCCGAGGCCCCCGCCCCTCTCCCAGAGGCCCCGCCCCTCTCCCAGAGGCCCCGCCCCCAAGACTCCGCCCCACCCTCCCAACGGCCCCGCCTTCTCCGAGGCCCCACCCCTCTCTCACCAGTAGACCCCACCCTCTGAGGCCCTGCCCCTTTCTCCCTTGGAGACCCCCCCCTCCTATAGGCCCCACCCCTCTCCCCCCGGCAGCCCGTCCCCGAGACTCCGCCCCTCTGACAGGCCCCGCCCCTCTCCCTGGAGACTCCTCCTTCTCCCAGAGGCCCCACCCCTCTCTCCCCTGCAGGCCCCGCCCCTCTCCCCGGCAGCCCCGTCCCCGAGACTCCGCCCCTCTGACAGGCCCCGCCCCCTCGGACTCACCAATGAGGTTGGGCACGAACAGGAAGACGCTCACCATGGCTGCCTGCCCTGGCGCCGGGTCACCGGGAGGTCACCTCTCGGGACTGTTTCCACCGTGAGAAAAGGGGAGGGGGGGAGAAATCGCGTCTGGACTGAACCAACAGGCAGCGGCCGCTCCGCACCGGGTGTGGTCCTGGTCCACAAACACACACAGTGACTGTCTCTCTCTCTCTGACTCCAGCTCTGAGTCGCAGCCGCCGGCGGTTTTTTAAACACCGCCGCTTCTCCCACAACCGCCCCTGACCGGAAGCGGAGTGCGCAGGCGCGCCGGCCGCCACCATCCGCTGATTAACAAATGAATGAATTCACGGCCGGATTGGCGGCACCAAAAGCGGATCCAGTCAGCGGCCCCCCCACCCCTTCCTCCCCATTAACCAGCCGCCTGTCGGTCTCTTCGCTGCTGAAACTCCCAGGATTGAGGATTACTTCATCCTCTCCCCCCCCCCCTCGCTGGCGGTAATGGAATGTTCCTGACGTCAGCAGGACCGGACCATTCCTCTCAATCAGTGCGCGGGGGGGGGAGAAGGAGGAGGAGCAGGCTTTCACTCAATCAAACCCGGGGCAGAAACGGCGCCTTTTTCCACAGGGGTCGGCTCCCTCCGTGGGTTATATCATTAATTTCTATTGCTCGTCCCGCTTGTACATCGCAGGGACGTGGCTGAATTCCCGCTCAGCGGGAATATTCACCCCCTCCCCTCACCGGTGGAGTGGACTCTGCCGTCGTCATGGTGCCTGCGCCTGTGACGTCGTGGGGAGGCGGGCGCTGAGCGCCGGCAACCGTTCCCATTGGCCGGCCTCCACTGTCACTCAGGGCAATTCCCGGGGCTCCCATTGGTCACGTTCCACTGCCCTCACCGCCAACCCGGTTGATTGGCACCTTGGGTGTCCAATCAGAGCCAGAGGAGCAAAGTGCTGAGACCCCTCCCCCCCCCCCCACTTCCCAGCCTGGGGTGGGGGTGGGGGCCGCCAACTCTGATTGGACATATTCCTGGAGGTTTCATCACATGGCCACCGACTGCCCCACCCAGTCGAATAGCCGACCCCCCCCAATAAACCTTTAAAAGCCCATTGACCACCCCCCGAATTCCCCCTCCAATCCCAGAATTCTCCCGTCTCCTCTCCCTGAATTTCCCCCGCTCCCCGAATCCTCCTCTCCCCAAAATCCCCCTTCCTCTCCTCTCTGCAAATTCTCCCCCTCCTCTCCCCAAAACCCCCTCCTCCTCTCCTCTCCCTGATCTCCCAAATTCCTCCCTCCTCTCCCCAAAATTCCCCTCCCCTCCTCTCCCCAAATCCCCCCTTCTCTCCTCTTTCCGAATTCCCCGATCTCTCCTCTCCCCGAATTCCCCCTCCTCTCCCCGAACTCCCCCTCCTCTCCTCTCCCTGAATTCCCCCTCCCTCTTCACAAAAACCCCCCCTCCCCTCGAATTCCCTCTCCTCTCCTCTCCCCGCAAACCCCTCCTCTCTTCTCGCCAAAATCTCCCTCCCCTCCTCTCCACGAATTCCCCCTCCCCTCCTCTCCCCGAATTCCCCCTCCTCTCCTCTCCTGAATTCCCCCTCCTCTTCCCAATAAACCCCCTTCTCGCCTCTCCCCGAATTCCCCCTCCCCTCCTCTCCCCATAAACCCCCTCCCCTCCTATTCCCGAATTCCCCCCTCCCCTCCTCTCCTCGAATTCCCCCTCCTCTCCCCATAAACCCGCTCCCCTCCTATCCCCGAATTCCCCCCTCCCCTCTCCTCCCCATAAACCCCCTCTCCTATTCCCGAATTCCCCCCTCCCCTCCTCGAATTCCCCCTCCTCTCCCCAGAATCCCCCTCCTCTCCTCTCCCCAAAACCCCCTCCCCTCCGCTCATTCCCCCCTCCCCTCCTAGAATTCCCCCTCCTCTCCCCAGAAAAACCCCTCTACTCCTCTCTCCGAATTCCCCCCTCCTCTCATCTCCCCGAATTCCCCCCTCCTCTCCTCTCCTCTCCCCGAATTCCCCCTCCACTCCTCTCCCCGAATTCCCCCCTCCTCTCCTCTCCTGAATTCCCCCCTCCTCTTCCCAATAAACCCCCTTCTCGCCTCTCCCCGAATTCCCCCTCCCCTCCTCTCCCCATAAATCCCCTCCCCTCCTATTCCCGAATTCCCCCCCTCCCCTCCTCTCCTCGAATTCCCCCTCCTCTCCTCTCCCCAAAAACCCCCTCCCCTCCGCTCAATCCCCCCTCTTCTCCCAGAAAACCCCTCTACTCCTCTCCCCGAATTCCCCCCTCCTCTCCTCTCCCCGAATTCCCCCTCCACTCCTCTCCCCGAATTCCCCCTCCACTCCTCTCCCCGAATTCCCCCCTCCATTCCTCTCCCTGAATCCCCCCTCCCCTCCTCGAATTCCCCCTCCTCTCCTCCCCAAATTCCCCTTCCTCTCCCCAAAAACCCCCTCCCCTTCGCTCATTCCCCCCTCCTCTCCCCAAAAAAACCCCTCCTCTCCTCTCCCCGAATTCCCCCCTCCTCTCCTCTCCCCGAATTCCCCCTCCACTCCTCTCCCCGAATTCCCCCCTTCCCTCCTCAAATTCCCCCACCTCTCCTCTCCCTGAATTCCCACTCCCCTCCCCAAAATCCCCCTCCTCTCCTCAAACACCCCTTCCTGTCCCCGAATTCCCCCTTCTCTTCCCAAAACCCCCTTCCCCTCCTCTCCCCGCATTCCCAATCGTCTCCCCCAAAACCCCCGCCCCTCTCCTCTCCCCCAAAACCCCCGATCCTCCTCTCCCCAAAAGCCCCCACCCCTCCTCTCCCCGAATTCCCTCTCCTCTCCCCAAAACCCCCCTCCCATCCTCTCCCAGAATTCCCCCTCCTCTCCCCGAATTCCCCGTTCTTCCCAATACCCCCTTTACCTCCTCTCCCAGAATTCCCCCCTCCTCTGCCTAAAAACCCCCGCCCCTCCTCTCCCCGAATTCCCTCTCCTCTCCCCGAATTCCCCCTCCTCTCCCCAAAACCCCCCTCCCCTCCTCTCCACGAATTCCCCCCTCCCCTCCTCGAATTCCCCCTCCCCTCCTCTCACTGAATTTCCCCCTCCTCCCACCGAATTCCCCTCCCTACCCTGAATTCCCCCTCCTCTCCTCTTCCCTCATCTCCCCCTCCCCATCTCCCTCATCTCCTCTTCCCTCATCTCCCCCTCCCCTCATCTCCCCCTCCCACTCATCTCCCCCTCCCCTCATCTCCCTCCCATCCCCCCATCTCCCCTCCCCTCATCTCCCCTCCCCCATCCCCCATCTCCCCTCCCCATCCCCCTCCTCCTCCCCCTCATTACCTCACCTCCCTCCTCATTTCCCCTCCACGCAAATATTTCCCTTCCAACCCCTTCATTTCCCCTCCTGCTCTTCTCTCCCTCATTTCCGCTCCCCCTTCCCTCCCTCCCTCCCTCATTTCCTCCTCCCCCTTCCCTCCCTCCTTATTCCCCTCTGTCTCCTCCCCCCTCATTTCGAATTCTCCCTCCTCTCCCCAAAAACCCCCCTCCCCTCCTCTCCGCGAATTCCTCCCTCCCCTCCCCTCATTCCTCCCTCATTCCTTTCTCCCTCCCTCCCTCATTCCTTCTCCATCCTCACCTCCACCCTCCCACCTCACTCCTTCCTCCCTCCCTCCCTCATTCCTCCCTCCCTCCCTCATTCCTTCCTCCCTCCCTCCTCATTCCTTCCTTCCTCCCTCATTCCTCCTTCCTCCCTCATTCCTTCCTCCATCCCTCCCTCAATCCTTCCTACATCCCTCCCTCATTCCTTCCTCCATCCCTCCCTCCTTCCTTCCTCCCTCCCTCCCACATTCCTTCCTCCCTCCTCCCTCATTCCTTCTTCCCTCTCTTCCTCCCTCCCTCATTCTCCTCCCTCCCTCATTCCTTCCTCCCTCCCTCATTCCTTCCTCCCTCCCTCACTCAATCCTTCCTCCCTCCATCATTCCTTCCCCCCCTCCCTCCTCATTCCTCCCCCCCCTCATTCTCCCCCCTTCCTCACCCCCTCCCTCATTCCTCCCTCTCCCTCCTCATTCCTCCCCCCTCCCTCATCCCCTCCCTCCTCATTCCTCTCCCCCTCCCTCATTCCTCCACCCTCCCACATTCCTCCTCCCCCTCCCTCCCACATTCCTCCTCCCCCTCCCTCCCACATTCCTCCTCCCCCTCCCTCCCACATTCCTCCTCCCCCACCCCCCCTCATTCCTCCTCCCCCTCCCTCATTCCTCCTCCCCCTCCCTCCCTCCCTCATTCCTTCCTCCCCCTCCCTCATTTCTCCCTCCCTCTCCCTCATTCCTCCTCCCCCTCCCTCCCTCATTCCTTCCTCCCCCTCCCTCCCTCATTCCTTCCTCCCTCATTCCTCCCCCTCACCCCTCCTCATTCCTCTCCCACCACCCCCCCCCCCCCAATTCCTCTCCCACCACCCCCCCCAATTCCTCTCCACCACCCCCCCCAATTCTCTCCCCACCCCCCCTTTCCTCAACCCCCCCCCATTCCTCCCCCCTCCCCCCCCACCCCCCCCCCATTCCTCCCCCCTCCTCATTCCTCCCCCCCCCACGCCTCCTCATTCATCCCCCCCCACCCCTCCTCATTCATCCCCCCCCACCCCTCCTCATTCCTCCCCCCCTCCCCCTTCCTCCCCCCCCTCCCCCTCCTCATTCCTCCCCCCCTCCCCTTCCTCATTCCTCCTCCTCCCTCCCTCCCTCATTCCTTCTCCCTCCCTCCCTCCTTCCTCCCTCCCTCATTCCTCCTTCCCTCCATCATTCCTTCCTCCCTCCATCATTCCTTCCTCCCCCTCATTCCTCCCTCCCTCCCTCCCTCATTCCTTCCCCCCTCCTTCCCTCCCTCATTCCTTCCCCCCTCCCTCCCTCATTCCTTCCCCCCTCCCTCCTTCCCTCATTCCTTCCCCCTCCCTCCCTCATTCCTTCCCCCTCCCTCCCTCATTCCTTCCCCCTCCCTCCCTCATTCCTTCCCCCTCCCTCCCTCATTCCTTCCCCCTCCCTCCCTCATTCCTTCCCCCCTCCCTCCCTCCCTCCCTCTCCCTCCCTCCCTCCCTCATTCCTCCCTCCCTCCCTCATTTTTCCATCCTTCCCTCATTCCTCCCTCCCTCCCTCATTCCTCCCTCCCTCCCTCCCTCATTCCTCCCTCCCTCCCTCATTCCTCCCTCCCTCCCTCATTCTCTCCTCCCCTCCTCATTCTCTCCTCCCCTCCCTCATTTCCTCCCTCCCTCCATCATTTCCGCCCTCCCTCATTTCCTCCCTCCCTCATTTCCTCCCTCATTTCCTCCCTCCTTCCCTCCCTCATTTCCTCCCTCATTTCCTCCCTCCCTCCCTCATTTCCTCCCTCCCTCCCTCCCTCCCTCATTTCCTCCCTCATTTCCTCCCTCCCTCCCTCCCTCATTTCCTCCCTCCCTCCCTCATTTCCTCCCTCTCTCCCTCCCTCATTCCCTCCCTCCCTTATTCCCTCCCTCCCTCATTTTAGAACATTAGAACATTACAGCGCAGTACAGGCCCTTCGGCCCTCGATGTTGCGCCGACCTGTGAAACCATCTGACCTACACTATTCCATTTTCATCCATATGTCTATCCAATGACCACTTAAATGCCCTTAAAGTTGGCGAATCTACTACTGTTGCAGGCAGGGCGTTCCACGCCCCTACTACTCTCTGCGTAAAGAAACTACCTCTGACATCTGTCCTATATCTTTCACCCCTCAACTTAAAGCTATGTCCCCTCGTGTTTGCCATCACCATCCGAGGAAAAAGACTCTCACTATCCACCCTATCTAACCCTCTGATTATCTAGTATGTCTCTATTAAGTCACCTCTCCTCCTCCTTCTCTCTAACGAAAACAACCCCAAGTCCCTCAGCCTTTCCTCGTAAGACCTTCCTTCCATACCAGGCAACATCCTAGTAAATCTCCTCTGCACCCTTTCCAAAGCTTCCACATCCTTCCTATAATGCGGTGACCAGAACTGCACACAATACTCCAGGTGCGGTCTCACCAGAGTTCTGTACAGCTGCAGCATGACCTCGTGGCTCCGAAACTCGATCCCCCTACTAATAAAAGCTAACACACCATATGCCTTCTTAACAGCCCTATTAACCGGGGAAGCAACTTTCAGGGATTTATGCACCTGGACACCAAGATCTCTCTGCTCATCTACACTACCAAGAATCTTCCCATTAGCCCAGTACTCTGCATTGCTGTTACTGCTTCCAAAGTGAATCACCTCACACTTCTCCGCATTAAACTCCATTTGCCATCTCTCAGCCCAGCTCTGCAGCCTATCTATGTCTCTCTGTACCCTACAACACCCTTCGGCACTATCCACAACTCCACCGACCTTAGTGTCATCCGCAAATTTACTAACCCACCCTTCTACACCCTCTTCCAGGTCATTTATAAAAATGACAAACAGCAGTGGCCCCAAAACAGAGCCTAGCGGTACACCACTAGTAACTAAACTCCAGGATGAACATTTGCCATCAACCACCACCCTGTCTTCTTTCAGCTAGCCAATTTCTGATCCAAAGCTCTAAATCACCTTCAACCCCATACTTCCGTATTTTCTGCAATAGCCTACCGTGGGGAACCTTATCAAACGCCTTACTGAAATCCATATACACCACATCCACGGCTTTACCCTCATCCACCTGTTTGGTCACCTTCTCGAAAAACTCAATAAGGTTTGTGAGGCACGACCTACCTTTCACAAAACCGTGCTGACTATCGCAAATGAACTTATTCTTTTCAAGATGATTATAAATCCTGTCTCTTATAACCTTTTCCAACATTTTACCCACAACCGAAGTAAGGCTCACAGGTCTATAATTACCAGGGCTGTCTCTACTCCCCTTCTTGAACAAGGGGACAACATTTGCTATCCTCCAGTCCTCCGGCACTATTCCTGTCGACAATGACGACATAAAGATCAAGGACAACGGCTCTGCAATCTCCTCCCTGGCTTCCCAGAGAATCCTAGGATAAATCCCATCTGGCCCAGGGGACTTATCTATTTTCACTCTTTCCAAAATTGCTAACACCTCCTCCTTGTGAATCTCAATCCCATCTAGCCTAGTAGGCTGTATCTCAGTAATCTCCTCAGCAACATTTTCTTTCTCTACTGTAAATACTGACGAAAAATATTCATTTAACGCTTCCCCTATCACTCTGATTCCGCACACAACTTCCCACTACTATCCTTGATTGGCCCTGTTCCAACTCTTATCATTCTTTTATTCCTGATATACCTATAGAAAGCCTTAGGGTTTTCTTTGATCCTATCCGCCAATGACTTCTCGTGTCCTCTCCTTGCTCTTCTTAGCTCTCCCTTTAGATCCTTCCTGGCTAGCTTATAACTCTCAAGCGCCCTAACTGAGCTTCACGTCTCATCCTAACATAAGCCGCCCTCTTCCTCTTTCCTCCCTCCCTCCCTCATTTCCTCCCTCCCTCCCTCCATTTCCTCCGTCCCACCCTCATTCCCTCCATCCACCCCTCCCTCATTCCTTCCTCCCTCCCTCATCCAATTCCTCCATCCCTCTCTCCCTCCCCCATTCCCTCCATCCCACCCCTCATCCTTCCACCATTCCCACCCTCCCACCTCATTCCTCCCTCCCTCCCTCATTCATCCACCCACCCTCCCACAATCCTTCCTCCCACCACCCTCCCACCATTCCACCCTCCCATCCCTCCCCACCCTCATTCCATCCTCCTCCCTCCCTCCCTCCTTCCCCCTCCCTCCCTCCCATTCCTCCCTCCCTCACTCACTCCTCCCTCCCTCCCTCATTTCCTCCCCTCCCTCACCATCATCCCTCCACATCCTTCCTCCCTCCCTCATTCCTCATTCCTTCCCTCCCCCTCATTCCTCCCTCCTCCCTCATTTCTTCCTCCCTCCCTCCCTCATTTCCTTCCTCCCTCCCTCCCTCCTCATTTCTTCCTCCCTCCCTCCCTCCTCATTTCTTCCTCCCTCCCTCCCTCATTTCTTCCTCCCTCCCTCCCTCATTTCTTCCTCCCTCCCATCCCTCATTTCTTCCTCCCTCCCTCCCTCATTTCTTCCTCCCTCCCTCATTTCTTACTTTCTTCCAACCTCCCTCATTTTTCCTCCCTCCCTCCCTCATTTCTTCCTCCCTCCCTCATTTCTTCCTCCCTCCCTCCCTCATTCCTCCTCCTTCCCTCCCTCCCTCATTTCCTCCTCCTTCCCTCCCTCCCTCATTTCCTCCTCCTTCCCTCCCTCCCTCTCCTCCTTCCCTCCCTCCCTCCTCCTTCCCTCATTTCCTCCTTCCCTCCCTCCCTACCTCATTTCTTCCTCCTTCCCTCCCTCCCTCATTTCCTCCTCCTTCCCTCCCTCATTTCCTCCTCCTTCCCACCCTCATTGCTTTCTCCCTCCCTCCCTCATTTCTTCCTGTCTCCCTCATTTCTTACTTTCTTCCTCCCTCCCTCATTTCTTCCTTCCCTCCCACCCTCCCTCATTTCCTCCCTCATTTCCTCCCTCCCTCCCTCACTCATTTCCTCCCTTCCTCCCTCACTCATTTCCTCCCTTCCTCCCTCACTCATTTCCTCCCTTCCTCATTCCTTCCTCCCTCACTCATTTCCTCATTCCTTCCTCCCTCCCTCATTCCTTCCTCCTCATTCTTCCCTCCCTCCTCCCTCATTTCTTCCTCCATCCCTCCCTCCCTCATTTCTTCCTCCCTCATTTCTTCCTCCCTCCCCCACATATCTTCCTCCCTCCCTCCCTCAATTCCTCATTCCTCCCTCCCTCATTTCTTCCTCCCTCCCTCCCTCATTTCTTCCTCCCTCCCTCCCTCATTTCTTCCTCCCTCCCTCATTTCTTCCTCCCTCCCTCCTTTCTCCCTCCCTCCCTCCTTTCTCCCTCCCTCCCTCATTTCTCCCTCCCTCCCTCATTTCTTCCTCCCTCCCTCATTTCTTACTTTCTTCCTCCCTCCCTCATTTCTCCTCCCTCCCTCATTCTTCCTCCTCCCTCCCTCATTTCTTCCTCCCTCCCTCCCTCATTTCTTCCTCCCTCCCTCATTTCTTCCTCCCTCCCTCATTTCTTCCTCCCTCCCTCATTTCCTCCTCCTTCCCTCCCTCCCTCATTTCCTCCTCCTTCCCTCCCTCATTTCCTCCTCCTTCCCTCCCTCATTTCCTCCTCCTTCCCTCCCTCCCTACCTCATTTCTTCCTCCTTCCCTCCCTCCCTAATTTCTTCCTCCCTCCCTCATTTCCTCCTCCTTCCCTCCCTCATTTCCTCCTCCTTCCCTCCCTCCCTCATTTCTTTCTCCCTCCCTCATTTCTTCCCGTCTCCCTCATTTCTTACTTTCTTCCTCCCTCCCTCATTTCTTCCTCCCTCCCTCCCTCATTTCTTCCTCCCTCCCTCCCTCCCTCATTTCTTCCTCCCTCCCTCCCCTCCCTCATTTCTTCCTCCCTCCCCTCCCTCATTCTTCCTCCCTCCCTCATTTCCCCCTCCTTCCCTCCCTCCCTCATTTCCCCCTCCTTCCCTCCCTCCCTCATTTCCTCCTCCTTCCCTCCCTCATTTCCTCATTCCTCCCCCCCTCATTTCTTCCTCCCTCCCTCCCTCATTTCTTCCTCCCTCCCTCCCTCATTTCTTCCTCCCTCCCTCCTTTCTCCCTCCCTCCCTCATTTCTTCCTTTCTCCCTCCCTCCCTCATTTCTTCCTCCCTCCCTCATTTCTTACTTTCTTCCTCCCTCCCTCCCTCCCTCATTTCTTCCTCCCTCCCTCCCTCATTTCTTCCTCCCTCCCTCCCTCATTTCCTCCTCCTTCCCTCCCTCATTTCCTCCTCCTTCCCTCCCTCATTTCCTCCTCCTTCCCTCCCTCCCTACCTCATTTCTTCCTCCTTCCCTCCCTCCCTCATTCCTCCTCCTTCCCTCCCTCATTTCCTCCTCCTTCCCCTCCCTCCCTCATTTCTTTCTCCCTCCCTCATTTCTTCCCGTCTCCCTCATTTCTTACTTTCTTCCTCCCTCCCTCATTTCTTCCTCCCTCCCTCCCTCCCTCCCTCATTTCTTCCTCCCTCCCTCCCTCCCTCCCTCATTTCTTTCTTCCTCCCTCCCTCCCTCCCTCCCTCATTTCCCCCTCCTTCCCTCCCTCCCTCATTTCCTCCTCCTTCCCTCCCTCCCTCATTTCCTTTCCTTCTTCCCTCCCTCCCTCATTTCCTTTCCTTCTTCCCTCCCTCCCTCATTTCCTCCTCTGTTTTGGGCGGGATTTTCTGAGAGAAGTTACTTTATTTGTCTCATGTCCTGTCCATCAAATCGTCATTTCCGTTTCCGGTTAATCACGCGCTTCCTCCCCGTCAGTTTCCCTTCATTTCCCCTTCCGGTGTGGGGTGAGTGAGTGAGTGAGCGCGAAACCCAGGAAAAGAGAGAAAGAGAGAGACAAACAAACAGAGAACGAGTGAGACAGACAAGAGCTAGACAGACAGGCAGACAGAGAGAGAGAGAGTGAGACAGACAAGAGCTAGACAGGCAGACAGAGAGAGAGAGACAGACACAGAGCCAGCCAGACAGAGAGCAAGACAGACAAGAGCTAGACAGGCAGACAGAGAGAGAGAGACAGACACAGAGCTAGACAGACAGACAAGAGCTAGACAGCCAGACAGACAAGAGCTAGACAGGCAGACAGAGAGAGAGAGAGACAGACACAGAGCTAGACAGACAGACACAGAGCTAGACAGACAGACAAGAGCTAGACAGCCAGACAGAGAGCAAGACAGACAAGATCTAGATAGCCAGACAGAGAGAGAGACAGACAAGAGCTAGACAGCCAGACAGAGACAGAGCAAGACAGACAAGAGCTAGACAGCCAGACACAGAGATAGAAAGACAGAGAGACAGACAAGAGCAAGACAGACAAGAGCTAGACAGACAGAGAGAGAGAGACAGACAAGATCTAGATAGCCAGACAGAGAGAACAAGACTGACAAGCTAGTCAGCCAGACAGAGAGAAAGCGAGTGAGACAGACAAGATCTAGACAGTAAGACAGAGAGAGAGAGAGACAGACAAGATCTAGATAGCCAGACAGAGATAGACAGCCAGACAGAGAGAAAGCGAGTGAGACAGACAAGAGCAAGACAGCCAGAAAGACAGACAAAGAGAGAGACTCCACGACCGGCGCCAGCCTGTGACCTGAGTATTGAGAGAGAGAGCGCGAGACAGACCGGGGACTGAAGCCAAGAGGCAGCGATGCGACCGGAAGCGGGTATGAACGAAAGGAGGAGAGACAGACAGACAGATAGAGGGAGATTGTGTCTGATCTGTATCCTAATTCCACCATCTGCCTGAGCTCCAGATTCATGTCCAGCAAAGGACCTTAACAAGCTGCGGTTTAAAATGATGAATTGAATCAGCCTCTACTGCGTTCCCACACTTCATCACCCTCTGTGTGAAGAAGTGTTCCTGAATGGCCTGGCTCGAATTCATCCAGGGGAGATCGTTTCTCTCTATCCACCCTATCTGTTGTATTCAAAGCCCTCAGTCAAAAGCCCCACTTTAAAGCTTCTATCTTCCAGGGAGCGTAAGGCTAGTTTATTTAATCTCTCCTCACTTCCTAACTGTTGGAGCACTGGTAACGTTCTGGTAAATCTGCGATGCACTCCTTTCTGAAGTGCAGTGTCCAGATCGGTACACACTATTCCAGATGTGGTCTAACCAGGGTTCTGAACATTTTTAAAATTTATTCCTGGGATGTGGGTGTCGCTGGCTCGGCCGGCATTTATTGCCCATCGGGAAGGTGGTGGTGAGCTGCTGCCTTGAACCGCTGCAGTCCGTGTGGGGTAGGTACACCCACAGTGCTGTTAGGGAGGGAGTTTCCAGGATTTTGACCCAGCGACAGTGAAGGAACGGCCGATATAATTCCAAGTCAGGATGGTGTGTGACTTGGAGGGGAACTTGCATGTGGTGATGTTCCCATGTATTTGCTGCCCTTGTCCTTCTAGTTGGTAGAGGTCGCGGGTTTGGGCGGTGCTGTCGAAGGACCCTTGGCGAGTTGCTGCAGTGCATCTTGTAGATGGTACACACTGCTGTCACTCTGCGTCGGTGGTGGAGGGAGTGAATGTTTGTAGATGGGATGCCAATCAAGTGGGCTGCTTTGTCCCGGATGGTGTCGAGCTTCCTGAGTGTTGTTGGAGCTGCACCCATCCAGGCAAGTGGAGAGTATTCCATCACACTCCTGACTTGTGCCTTGTAGATGGTGGACAGGCTTTGGGGAGTCAGGAGGTGAGTTACTCACTGCAGAATTCCCAGCCTCTGACCTGCTCTTGTCGCCACGGTATTTATATGGCTACTCCAGTTCAGTTTCTGTTCAATGGTAACCCCCAGGATGTTGATTGGGGGGGGTTCTGCGATGGTAATGCCATTGAATGTCAAGGGGAGATGGTTAGATTCTCTCTTGTTGGAGATGGTCATTGCCTGGCACTTGTGTGGTGCGAATGTTACTTGCCACTTATCAGCCCAAGCCTGGATATTGTCCAGGTCTTGCTGCATTTCTACACGGACTGCTTCAGTATCTGAGGAGTCACTAATGGTGCTGAACATTGTGCAATCATCAGGGAACATCCCCACTTCTGACCTTCTGATTGAAGGAAGGTCATTGATGAAGCAGCTGAAGATGGTTGGGCCTAGGAGACTACCCTGAGGAACTCCTGCAGTGATGTCCTGGAGCTCAGATGATTGACCTCCAACAACCACAACCATCTTCCTTCGTGCTTGGTCCGACTCCCATCAGTGGAGGGTTTTCCCCCTGATTCCCATTGACTCCAGTATTACTCCAGCTCCTTGATGCCATACTCGGTCAGATGCTGCCTTGATGTCAAGGGCAGTCACTTGCACCCAGCCTCTGGAATTCAGCTCTTTTATCAAGGCTGCTCCAAAAAGCTTTCTGCATTTCCTGTTGATGTCAATTTGACTCGGGCTCCTTGAACAAGAGTCGAGTCACTGGCTGCACTATCCCGGGCCTCCAACCTGCTCTTGGGAGCCGCAGTATTTATCTGGAGGTGGATCTAGGATAAATTTGATAATGATGATATATTTCCTTCAACAGGTGTGTAGACAACCCCCAGCTTAATTCTACCCAGAGTTTCTATAAGCTGCTCACACTGACATATCTTTCCTTCACCTGCTGTGATATTGTCCTTTCGGTACATTGCTAGCCCTCCCGCAGGAATTTAAACTATGGAAGCGGGTGTGAGTGGGGTGATTTACACTCACTGACCAGGAGGCTTGATGTTCTCTCTCTCTCTGTCTGTCGCAGGAGCCCAGGGTGTTGAGGGGGGGGGGGGGGGGGTGAGAGAGAGGGCTGAGCCAGTGTTAGAATGAGTGCATGGGCTAGGGCGCCTGGGGGTTACTTAAGTCTCTGCCACGGTTGCAGTCATCCAAACCCCTGATGTTCTCTCTCTCTATATTGGGGAGTGTGTGCGAGGTATGGGGGGAGGGGGGTGAGGCAGTGTTGGGGGGAGAGGGGGTGTCTGGGGGCTGTTGAAGTTGTGCTGCAGTAACAGTGACTGATAACCCTGATGTTCTCTCTCTCTGTGTCTCTGTGTTGTGGTGTGTGTTAGAGAGAGGGCATGCTGCAGTAACATTTACTGATAACCCTGATGTTCTCTCTCTCTGTGTCTCTGTGTTGTGGAGTGTGTGTGAGAGAGGGCATGCTGCAGTAACAGTGACTGATAACCCTGATGTTCTCTCTCTCTGTGTCTCTGTGTTGTGGTGTGTGTTAGAGAGAGGGCATGCTGCAGTAACAGTGACTGATAACCCTGATGTTCTCTCTCTCTCTGTCTCTGTGTTGTGGAGTGTGTGTGAGAGAGGGGGTGAGGCAGTGTTAGAGAGAGGGCATGCTGCAGTAACAGTGACTGATAACCCTGATGTTCTCTCTCTCTGTGTCTCTGTGTTGTGGAGTGTGTGTGAGAGAGGGGGTGAGGCAGTGTTAGAGAGAGGGCATGCTGCAGTAACAGTGACTGATAACCCTGATGTTCTCTCTCTCTGTGTCTCTGTGTTGTGGAGTGTGTGTGAGAGAGGGGGTGAGGCAGTGTTAGAGAGAGGGCATGCTGCAGTAACAGTGACTGATAACCCTGATGTTCTCTCTCTCTGTGTCTCTGTGTTGTGGAGTGTGTTAGAGAGAGGGCATGCTACAGTAACAGTTACTGATACCCCTGATGTTCTCTCTCTGTCTCTGTGTTGTGGAGTGTGTGAGAGAGAGGGGATGAGGCAGTAACAGTGACTGATAACCCTGATGTTCTCTCTCTCTCTGTGTTGTGGAGTGTGTGTGAGAGAGGGGATGAGGCAGTGTTAGAGAGAGGGCATGCTACAGTAACAGTTACTGATAACCCTGATGTTCTCTCTCTCTGTGTTGTGGAGTGTGTGAGAGAGGGGATGAGGCAGTGTTAGAGAGAGGGCATGCTACAGTAACAGTTACTGATAACCCTGATGTTCTCTCTCTCTGTGTTGTGGAGTGTGTGAGAGAGAGGATGAGGCAGTGTTAGAGAGAGGGCATGCTGCAGTAACATTTACTGATAACCCTGATGTTCTCTCTCTGTGTCTGTGTTGTGGAGTGTGTTAGAGAGAGGGCATGCTACAGTAACAGTTACTGATACCCCTGATGTTCTCTCTCTGTGTCTCTGTGTTGTGGAGTGTGTGTGAGAGAGGGCATGCTGCAGTAACAGTGACTGATACCCCTGATGTTCTCTCTCTCTGTGTCTCTGTGTTGTGGAGTGTGTGTGAGAGAGGGCATGCTGCAGTAACAGTGACTGATAACCCTGATGTTCTCTCTCTCTGTGTTGTGGAGTGTGTGTGAGAGAGGGGATGAGGCAGTGTTAGAGAGAGGGCATGCTGCAGTAACAGTGACTGATAACCCTGATGTTCTCTCTCTCTGTGTCTCTGTGTTGTGGAGTGTGTGTGAGAGAGGGCATGCTGCAGTAACAGTGACTGATAACCCTGATGTTCTCTCTCTCTGTGTTGTGGAGTGTGTGTGAGAGAGGGGATGAGGCAGTGTTAGAGAGAGGGCATGCTACAGTAACAGTTACTGATAACCCTGATGTTCTCTCTCTCTGTGTTGTGGAGTGTGTGAGAGAGGGGATGAGGCAGTGTTAGAGAGAGGGCATGCTGCAGTAACATTTACTGATAACCCTGATGTTCTCTCTCTCTGTGTCTCTGTGTTGTGGAGTGTGTGTGAGAGAGGGCATGCTGCAGTAACAGTGACTGATACCCCTGATGTTCTCTCTCTCTGTGTCTCTGTGTTGTGGAGTGTGTGTGAGAGAGGGCATGCTGCAGTAACAGTGACTGATAACCCTGATGTTCTCTCTCTCTGTGTTGTGGAGTGTGTGTGAGAGAGGGGATGAGGCAGTGTTAGAGAGAGGGCATGCTACAGTAACAGTTACTGATAACCCTGATGTTCTCTCTCTCTGTGTTGTGGAGTGTGTGTGAGAGAGGGGGTGAGGCAGTGTTAGAGAGAGGGCATGCTGCAGTAACATTTACTGATAACCCTGATGTTCTCTCTCTGTGTCTGTGTTGTGGAGTGTGTTAGAGAGAGGGCATGCTGCAGTAACAGTGACTGATACCCCTGATGTTCTCTCTCTCTGTGTCTCTGTGTTGTGGAGTGTGTTAGAGAGAGGGCATGCTGCAGTAACAGTGACTGATAACCCTGATGTTCTCTCTCTCTGTGTTGTGGAGTGTGTGTGAGAGAGGGGATGAGGCAGTGTTAGAGAGAGGGCATGCTGCAGTAACATTTACTGATAACCCTGATGTTCTCTCTCTCTGTGTTGTGGAGTGTGTGTGAGAGAGGGGATGAGGCAGTGTTAGAGAGAGGGCATGCTGCAGTAACATTTACTGATAACCCTGATGTTCTCTCTCTGTCTCTGCAGGTACCCGGGAGTGTAATGGTTACAGCGCTGATGAGGAGATGGACGGCTCGATGAGTCGGGAGGCTGAGGAGCCGAGGGTCCCAACCTCGGCGAATGGCGTTGGTGCCAAGTACCGTCGGGCGCTGGATGGTGGTGGAGGAGGGAGCAGTTACTATCGCCCTGCGGGCAGGGCCCCTGGGGGTGAGGGTGGCTACCACCGGCCCATGGGGAGGGTCCCAGGGGGTGAGGGTGGCTACTACCGGCCCATGGGGAGGCTGCCGGGGGGAGACGGCAGAATGAGGAGCACCAACCATCTTCACCGAGGCGAGAGGAGGAGCTTCGGGCGACGGTTCGAGAGGAAGCCTGCCGATGGAGCGGTGAATGGCTTCACCCGTAGGTGGAAGCCCAGACCCATGGGAAGGGAGTGTCCTGGCGGGCGGGCAGCCAGGCCCCGGGATTGTGAGGGGGGTGACTCTCCGGATGAGGGAGAGGGGAGTGGCGGTCATGGTGAGGAGGAGCAGCAGCAGCGCTGGACCCTGTTCAAGACGCCCGCCACCTTCCCAGTGGGCAGCAGCAGTGCCAGAACGTTGCCACGGATCAGCTACGCCAGCAAAGTGAAGGAGAACCTGAGCCGGAGCCTGGAGACGGCGGGAAGCGGCGGAGGGGGAGCTAGCGATGATAGCAGCGGCAGCGACTCCGGCCCCAGGCTCGGTCACGGCCTAGGGGCGATCTTTCACAACCAGTGGGGTCTCTCATTCATCACTGAGCCTGGCCCAGGTGGCGAGAGCTCACAAGCCCAACATCACACAGGACTGAACTCTCAGCCACCGGGTCCTGCCCACATGGAGGGCCCTAGTCCCAGTCCCAGCTGCTCCCCTCTAAACAGACTCAGCCCCGACTGCGAGCAGTGGAGAGGGCCTGATGCACTCGATCTCCAGGCTGTCGTTCTCTACTTCTCCACAGGTACGTGAGAGGGGAGGGGAGGGTTTTAAAATAGCCCGGTCTACCCAGAGCCTCCCCTCAGACAGAGCAGGAAAGTCCCAGGCTCCAACCCTGGCCTGTGTTCTGTAAAGTGATCTCATCTCGGGTGGAGTGGGATAGTCAGCAGGCTCCAATTGATCTGTTTGAGAAGAGACTTGGGGAGGGGGTCTCCCGGTCTGGGGAGAGACTGAGGGGGGATGGGGAGAGACTGAGGGAGGGGAGGGGGTCTTCCAGTCTGGGGAGAGACTGAGGGAGGGGAGGGCTTCCCCCCCCAGTCTGGAGAGAGGGAGGGAGGGGATGGGGTCCCCCTGGTCTGGGAACAGACTAGGGGAGGGGGTTCCCCCGGTCTGGACAGAGACTGAGGGGAGAGTGTCCCCGGTCTGGGGAGAGACTGAGGGAGGGGGTTCCCCCGGTCTGGACAGAGACTGAGGGAGGGGAGGGGAGGGGGTTTCCCGGTCTGGGGAGAGACTAGGGGAGGAGAGGGGGTCCCCCGGTCTGGACAGAGACTGAGGGAGGGGAGGAGAGGGGTCCCCCCGGTCTGGGGAGACACTGAGGGAGGGGGTCTCCCATCCTGGAAGACCAGGCGAGTCCCAGTGAAAGATTGAGTGTGTAGGAAGGGACAATGTGAGCCTGAATTTGGCAGTTTGTTAATCTTTGTCCCATTTGTTTTTTCAGAGTGGGACCGGATTTGGGAGAGACACAAACGAGGTGAGGATTACATAAGAAATAGGGACGGGGGAGGCCATTCAGCCCCTAGGGCCTGCTCTCCCATTCAATACGATCAAAGATGATTTACTATCTCGACTCTGCCTTCCCACACTCTCCCCATATCCTTTCATTCCCTCAGCGCCCAAAAATCTACCCATCGACTGATCATCCACAGCTCTCTCGACTAGAGAATTCCAAAGATTCTCCCCATCTGTGTGAAACGGCATTGTATTCCATCTGCCATGTTCCTGCCCACCTTAACTTTGTATCGTCAGCAAACTTGCATACGTTACACTCGGTCCCCTCATCCAAGTTATTAATATAGATTGTAAATAGCCGACTCCCAAGCACTGATCCCTGTCGTACCCTGCTAGTTACTGCCTGCCAACCGGAAAAGGTCCTGTTTATCCCCACTCTTTTCTGTCCATTAACAAATCCTCAATTTATACTATTACC
Source organism: Heterodontus francisci (assembly GCF_036365525.1). Taxonomy (NCBI): domain Eukaryota; kingdom Metazoa; phylum Chordata; class Chondrichthyes; order Heterodontiformes; family Heterodontidae; genus Heterodontus; species Heterodontus francisci. The sequence goes on from NW_027142315.1 coordinate 20,219, forward strand.
CACAACCCCGAGTCCTAATTGTGTGGAATAACCTCATGTAGCCCCTTATTGAAAATTCAAATACGATTAAGCAAAGTGCCATGTTATCCAGTGTCTAATAATAGATTCCAGGCTAACTGGCTTTTAACTTGTGTTTTCGTCGGTTAGGGGGCAAGTGCATAGCTCCAGGGAGGCGTTAAAGAGCTCAATATAATTTTGTATTTAAGGGCTGGGTTTTTGCCCAGTGTGGGTGGGTGGGCGCTGCCTCTGGACAGAGAGTTAGTCTAGGAGGGAAGAGCGGGAACTGATGTTTGGACTGAACCACGAATTGACAATAAAACAGTTCGTTGTGGATCAGAGACTGTCATCGGTTTCCTCAGTTTGGTGAATGGACATCTGCCTGTTTAACACCCAGGCCTGTGCTGCATGAACTGATCTCAGAACAGGGAGAGTCAGTGTTGGGGGTGAAAAGAGAGATGTTGTAACGTGTGCGGGGCGAGGCTGCTGTTTAACATTTGCTCTCTGCCCGTTTAGAGCCTTCTGCAGTCGTCCTGTATGAGGAATCGCTGGACAGCGCTAGTCTGATAGACTGACCCCAGTCCCTCGGCGTTGGAACGTTATAACAAGGCTTCACTAACAGTGAGGAGGAGGATGGTTCCAGGTCCACAGTCCTGCTCTGTGCTCCAGTGCTGCACCAAGTATCAAAGCAGGAAAAGGAGGGGCTCAAACCCTGAAGACTCAGGACATCCAATTAAGTTTTGAAATGTTACAGACAAGTGATTAAAGGCCTGTTTTTTTTCAAACCTATTGAGTTTACCTGCTGCTCAATGACCAGTCATTGGCTGGTGCCAGGGAGGAGATTACACAGTTTTAACCTCTTTACAAATGATTCCAGAGTTAAAGGTTAATAATCTCAGCCACATAGCAGGTGCCCAGGGAGATTCTATGCCCACCCCCACTATAACTCACACTGGGGAGTAATTGATGTCCGAGGACTAGCTAAGCCACCCAGTTAGACAGCAGGATCCAGGAAAGGCTACATCCCAGCTGTAGTGCTGTAGACTGGTGTTGCAGAACTAGCCATGCCCCTAGCCAAGCTGTTTCAATAAAGTTAAAACGCTGGCATCGACCCGAGCATGTGGAAAACTGCCCAGGTATGTCCTGTCCATTAAAAGCCTATCTGGTCAGTTACTGCCCCAAGAGTCTACTCTGAATCACCAGTTAAGTGACAGAAGGTATGGTTCACTGTGCTATTGAGCAACACTTGCTCAGGAATAACCTGCTGACTGACACTGATTCTGCCAGAAAGGAGCTGAATTCCAGGTGAGGTGAGAGTAACTGTCCTCGACATCAAGGAGCCCTAGCAAAACTGGAGTCAATGGGAATCAGGGGGAAAACTCTCCACTGGTTGGAGTCATACCGAGCACAAAGGAAGATGGTTGTTGGAGGCCAATCATCTGAGCTCCAGGACATCACTGCAGGAGTTCCTCAGGGTAGTCTCCTAGGCCCAACCATCTTCAGCTGCTTCATCAATGACCTTCCTTCAATCAGAAGGTCAGAAGTGGGGATGTTCACTGATGATGACACAATGTTCAAACTATTTGTAACTCCTGAGATACTGAAGCAGTCCATGCCCACATGCAGCAAGACCTGGACAACATTGAGGCTTGGGCTGATAAGCGGCAAGTAACATTCGCATAAGTGCCAGGCAATGACCATCTCCAACAAGAGAGAATCTAACTATCTCCCCTTGACATTCATCAGCATTACCATCGCAGAACCCCCCCCAATCAACATCCTGGGGGTTACCATTGAACAGAAACTGAATTGGACCAACCATATAAATACCGTGGCTACAAGAGCAGGTCAGAGGCTGGGAATTCTGCAGTGAGTAACTCACCTCCTGACTCCCCACAGCCTGTCCACCATCTACAAGGCACAAGTCAGGAGTGTGATGGAATACTCTCCACTTGCCTGGATGGGTGCAGCTCCAACAACACTGAAGAAGCTCGACACCATCCAGGACAAAGCAGCCCGCTTGATGGGCACCCCATCCACAAACATTCACTCCCTCCACCACCGACGCACAGTGGCAGCAGTGTGTACCATCTACAAGATGCACTGCAGCAACACTCCAAGGCTCCTTCGACAGCGCCGCCCAAACCCGCGACCTCCACCAACTAGAAGGACAAGGGCAGCAGATGCATGGGGACACCACCACCTGCAAGTTCCCCTCCAAGCCACACACCATTCTGACTTGGAACTATCGGCCGTTCCTTCACTGTCGCTGGGTCAAAATCCTGGAACTCCCTCCCTAAAAGCAGTGCAGATGTACTGCAGCAGTTTAAAAAGGCAGCTCACCATCCCCGCCATTTTGAGGGCAATACATACTGGGCTTGCCAACAATGCCCACATCCTGTGAACAAATTAGAGAGAGACACTAGAGAACATCAGAATTAGGAGCAGGAGTAGGCAATTTGACTCCTCAAGCCTGCTCTGCCATTCAATAAGGTCATGGCTGATCTGATTGTGGCCTTAACTCCACTTTCCTGTCCCCCCCCCAACATAACCCTCAATGACTCTGTAGATCAAAAATCTATCTAACTCAGCCTTGAATATATTCAATGACCCAGCCTCCACTGCTCTCTGGGGAAGAGAATTCCAAAGATTAACGACCCTCAAAGGAATTCCTCCTCATCTCCATCTTAAATGGGAGACCCCTTATTTTCAAACTGCCCCCATTTCTAGATTTCCCTCATGAGGGGAAATGCCCTCTCAGAATCTTATGTTCCATTAAGACCTCCCATTCTTCTAAACTCCAATGAGTCCAACCCTTCATCCCAGGAATCAGCCTAGTGAACCTTTTCTGAACTGCTTCCAATGAAAATATATCCCTCCTTAAATAAGCAAACCAAAACTGTATGCAGTGCTCGAGCTACAGTCTCACCAATGCCTTTTACGACAGTAGCAACTTAAACACAAAACCAGGGCTCCTTGGCCGAGGACAGACAGCTCAGTACTCACAAACCTCTCTCTACCTTGGCACGTTCCTGTAGGTTATACATCGTAGAGATGGTCTAATCTGTCCCGGACCTGGATTTCCCTCTAGAACCACTGCAGCAAGGAGTGGGAGGGCTGTGGACAGAAATTTCACTGGGCATTTATTGTACAACAACTTTCTGTGCAAATTTAAAAACAGCTTTTATTGAAGTACATCACATTGAACAGGCAGTATCTAAAATTCAGAGGCAGTCACATATGACAATGTGGCCTGAGACAGGAACCCAGGCTGTTTTGTTTCTGCTCACACTGCCTTTGACACAGAAGGTCATGTTTTAATGAATAAAAAGATTTTACTGAAACATTGATTGCAAAGGGCCAATCGGAAGGTTTAAGTCATGAGACAAAAGGCGAGTCACATCCAGCCGTGGTCTTTGGCAGCGGCCCTCTTCTGATTAATGGCCTCACGCCCCAGACCAGACTGTGGATCGAGCAGGAGCCTCCTGAACAATCCAGGGATTGATGGAGAAGTCTAGGCTGGCTGTGCCTCTCACACAGTCTTTGGGACATGGACCAGGCTGAGGATTGAGCAGGAGCCTCCTGAATAATCCAGGGATTGATGGAGAAGTCTAGGCTGGCTGTGCCTCTCACACAGTCTTTGGGACATGGACCAGGCTGAGGATTGAGCAGGAGCCTCCTGAACAATCCAGGGATTGATGGAGAATTCTAGGCTGGCTGTGCCTCTCACACAGTCTTTGGGACATGGACCAGGCTGAGGATTGAGCAGGAGCCTCCTGAACAATCCAGGGATTGATGGAGAAGTCTAGGCTGGCTGTGCCTCTCACACAGTCTTTGGTAGTCAGGTTGATCAATCGCTGTTAGCCCCCCCACAAGCCCGTGTTCAGCAGCCAGGACCTCTCAGTCCAGGCTCAAATTGAGAATCTTCTTGGAGTGGGGGAACAAGCAGCAGACAGAAACGGTTTCACACCTCAGACAGAGTACAGAGAAAAGATTCTAGATTCACATCAGTCTCTGGCAGGTAAGGTGAAGGAAAGGGACCTCCAGCACACTCGCTGCCAGCTTGGAGACCAGTTCAATGGAAAGACACTTGGACCCTTCATCCACATCAGGATCTCACTTCACCATACAGCTCAGGACGTTGGCCTAGGGAGATAGCAAACACAAGTATTGTTACTCAGTAACTATAATACAGGGTAAGGGTTGCTCACTGTGTACCTATTGTCATTATACTTTTTTTTTCAGGAAGTATGCAGTGTGTCTCGGAGTAGGCAGGCAGTTCAGGAATCTCCTGTAGCTATTCCCCTGTAAAACAGATATGCTGCTTTGGATACTGTTGGGTGGAATGGCCTCTCAGGGGAAAGCAGCAACAGCCCAATTCGTTGCACCCCAGTTTTGCTCTGCTGCACAGGGGAGGATTAAAAAGTGTGGGAATGCAATAGTTACAGGGGATTCAATTGTAAGGAGAATAGATAGGCATTTCTGTGGCCGCAAAAGAGATTCCAGGATGGTATGTTGCCTCCCTGGTGCTAGGGTCAAAGATGTCTCAGAGCGGTTACAGGACATTCTGAAGGGGGAGGGTGAACAGCCTGTGGTCGTGGTAACATTGGTACAAACGACATTAGGTAAAAAGAAAGAATGAGGTCCTAAAAGCAGAATATACGGAGCTAGGAAGTAAGTTGAAAAGCAGGACCTCAAAGGTAGTGATCTCAGGATTACTACCAGTGCCACATGCTAGTCAGAGTAGAAATAGCAGGATATATCAGATGAATACGTGGCTGAAGAGATGGTGTGAGGGGAGGGTTTTAGATTTTGGGGCATTGGGACCGGTTCTGGGGGAGGTGGGACCAGTACAAACTGGACGGATTACACCTGAGCAGGTCCGGGACTGATGTCCTGGGGGAGTATTCACTAGAGTGGTTGGGGAGAGTTTAAACTAAAACGGCAGGGGGATGGGAACCTTTGCAAGGAGTCAGTGGTGGGGGGGGGGATCAAAAGACAAGAACAAAAGACAGTAAGGGGAATAAGAACAGTGACAGGCAGAGAAATCAAGGGCCAGAATCAAACAGGGCCACAGTGAAAAATAGTGGGAAGGAGACAAGTAATGTTAAAAAGACAAGCCTTAAGGCTTTGTCCCTTAACGCGCGGAGCATTCGCAAAAAAGTGGATGAATTAATCGCGCAAATAGTTGTAAACAGGTATGATATAGTCGGGATTATGGAGACATGGCTGCAAGGTGACCAGGGATGGGAAATGAACATCCAGGGATGTTCAGTATTTAGGAAGGACAGACAAAAAGTAAAAGGCAGTGGAGTTGCATTGCTGGTTAGAGGAAATTAATGCAATAGTGAGGAAAGAAAGTAGCTCCGACGATGTGGAATCTGAATGGACGGAGCCCCTTAGAAACACTAAGGGGCAAAAAACGTTAGTGGGGGTATTATATAGACCCCCAAACTGTAGTGGTGATGTTGGGAATGGCATTAAACAGGAAATTAGAGACGCATGCGATAAAGGAACATCTGTAATTAAGGGTGACTTTAATCTGCATATAGATTGGGAAAATCAAATTAGTCACAATACCGTAGAGGAGGAATTTCTGGAGTGTATAGGGGATGGTTTTCTGGACCAATACGTTGAGGAACCAACTAGAGAACAGGCCATCCTAGACTGGGTATTGTGTAATGAGAGGGGAAGAATTGACAATCTAGTGGTGTGAGACCCCTTGGGGATGAGCGACCACAACATGATAGAATTCTTCATCAAGATGGAGAGTGACGTAGTTGATTCTGAGACTAGAGTCCTGAATCTTAGTAAAGGAAACTACGAAGGTATGAGGTGCGAGTTGGCTATGATGGATTGGGAAATGTTACTTAAAGGGATGACAGTGGATAGGCAATGGCAAACATTTAAAGAGCGCATGGATGAACTGCAACAATTGTTTATCCCTGTCTGGCACAAAAGTAAAAGGGGGAAGGTAGCCAAACCATGGCTTACAAGGGAAATTAGAGATCGCATTAGATCCAAGGAACAGGCATATAAATCTTCCAGAAAAAACAACAGACCCGAGGATTGGGAGCAGTTTAGAATTCAGCAAAGGAGGACCAAGGGATTGATTAAGAAGGGGAAAATAGAGTACAACAGCAAGCTTGCGGGGAACATAAAAACTGACTGTAAAAGTTTCTATAGGTAGGTGAAGAGAAAAAGATTGAAGGGAAATGTAGGTCCCTTACAGTCAGAAACAGGGGAATTTATTATGGGGAACAAAGAAGTGGCTGACCAACTAAATGCATACTTTGGTTCTGTCTTCACAAAGGAGGACACAAATATCATACCAGAAATGCTGAGGAACACAGGGTTTAGTGAGAGAGAGGAACTGAAGGAAATCAGGATTAGTAGAGAAATGGTGTTGGGGAAATTGATGGGACCGAAGGCCGATAAATCCCCAGGGCCTGATAATCTACATCCCAGAGTACTTAAGGAAGTGGCCCTAGAAATAGTGGATGCATTGGTGGTCGTCTTCCAAGATTCTATAGACTCTGGAATAGTTCCTTCAGATTGGAGGGTAGCTAATGTAACCCCACTATTTAAAAAGAGAGGTAGAGAGAAAGCAGGGAATTATGGACCAGTCAGCCTGACGTCGGTAGTGGGGAAAATACTAGAGTTCATTATCAAAGATTTTATAGCAGAGCACTTGGAGAACAGTGGGAGAATCGGGTAGAGTCAGCATGGATTTATGAAAGGGAAATCAAGCTTGACAAATCTACTAGAATTCTTCGAGGATGTAACTAGTAGAGTTGATGAGGGAGAGCCAGTGGATGTGGTTTATTTGGACTTTCAGAAGGCTTTCAAGAAAGTCCCACATAAGAGATTAGCATCTAAAATTAAAGCACATGGGATTGGGGGTAGTGTATTGCAATGGATAGAAAATTGGTTGGCAGACAGGAAACAAAGAGTAGGGATACTTGGGTCTTTTCCCGAATGGCAGGCAATGACTAGTGGGGTACCGCAGGGATCGTTGCTAGGACCACGGCTATTCACAATATACATTAATGATTTAGATGAGGGAACTAAATGTAATATCTCCAAATTTGCAGATGACACAAAACTGGGTGGGAGGGTGAATTGTGAGGAGGATGCAGAGAGGCTTCATGGTGATTTGCACAAGTTGAGTGAGTGGGCAAATGCATGGCAGATGCAGTATAATGTGGATAATTGTGAGGTTATCCACTTTGGTAGCAAAAACAGGAAGGCAGATTATCCGAATGGCTATAAACAGAGGGCAATATGCAGTGAGACCTGGGTGTTCTCGTACACCAGTCGCTGAAGGTAAGCATGCAGGTGCAACAGACGGTAAAAAAGGCAAATGTTGGTCTTCATAGCGAGAGGATTTGAGTACAGGAGCAGGGATGTCTTGCTGCAATTATACAGGGCCTTGGTGAGGCCACACCTGGAATATTGTGTGCAGTTTTGGTCTCCTTATCTGAGGAAGGATGTTCTTGCTATAGAGGGAGTGCAGCGAAGGTTTACCAGACTGATTCCTGGGATGGCGGGACTGACGTATGAGGAGAGATTGAGTTGGTTAGGATTATATTCACTGGAGTTCAGAAGAGTGAGGGGGGACCTCATGGAAACCTATAAAATTCTAGCAGGACTTGACAGGGCAGATGCAGGAAGGATGTTCCCGATGGTGGGGGAGTCCAGAACCAGGGGTCATAGTCTAAGGATACGGGGTAAACCTTTCAGGACTGAGATGAGGAGAAATTTCTTCACCTAGAGAGTGGTGAGCCTGTGGAATTCGCTACCACAGAAAGCGGTTGAAGCCAAAACATTGTATGTTTTCAAGTAGGAGTTAGATATAGCTCTTGGGTCCAAAGGGATCAAAGGGTATGGGGTGAAAGCAGGAACAGGTTACTGAGTTGAATGATCAGCCATGACCATAATGAACGGTGGAGCAGGCTCGAAGGGCTGAATGGCCTACTCCTGCTCCTATTTTCTATTATCTTTAAGTCAGCAATGGATCAGTACTGCTTTAAGAACAAGCAAGCCTCAGGAGTTAGAGAAGGTGCATTCTGGTTGCCGTTGGATACAAACATACAGAGTGGGAATCAACCAGCTTAAAATGTGTATCCTGGTTGCCTTGGATACAGCCACATAGAGACTGACGTTAAATATCCAATGTTGGGATTAATATTTGAAATTAGCTGAAAAACTGGCTTTTGATAAACACAGACTGTCTGCCAGCATATACTGAAGGAAATAGGAGAGCTCTCCCTGTCTGTTTAAATCCTATTTATTATACTCAGAATTCTGAAAAGTCAAGCCACATTTATTTCTTAAAAGAAAATAACCAATGACTTTAACTACTGGACTGTAATTGCCGTCTTCATCGCCGGAGAAGGGGAGCATCACTTCAACTGCTCTACTACATTACTGGCTGTCCTACTGTTGAAGAACCTTTTTCTCCCCCCATCGGACAGCTGCGAGGACTTCAAACAACCTTGGACAGTTCCACATTGGAAGATTCCACTTCGGTGGGAGCGTAAATCTGCAAGGACTTGGTTACTTTTTTAAAAATGTTGTCTATATCTTAGTATTGTTTAAGAATTTAGTTTTCTCTAATAAACAGTTAATTTATTGATCTAAAGATATCCGGTTTGGTTCACCTCAGTCGGGGATTAATAGGTGGTTCAACTCGGCTGTGGTTTTCTTTAATTTGGAAAGTTTAAAGTGATATGTTAGGCAACCTGTGGAAGGACAAGACTGAACTGACAGTGCGTTTCTCCCACCGACATCAGAATCTCATGTTGTGTTTGAGGGCTTTGTCTTGAGTGGTCAGTTGTAACACTGTACAGTCACTGTTTATTCAGCAGGGTAGGGATTGCTTGCTGTGTGGGCACACACAGAGGAAACACAGTCAGTCACACTCTCACCTTCATGAATGTGGACAGGAATTTTGATGACATCCCGATCTTGCCCAAATCCGCAATCTGAAAACACATGCACAGCAGGCAAGTTAAACCTGGTTGGTACCAGTATCGCACTCCACACTGGGCAAGTCTCGCCTCCACACTGCACTCACCCAGATCATCAACCCGTTGGTTGATTTCCTTCCTAATGCAGAGGTCACTGGACAGTGATCAGGAGCAGGAACCCTGGCTGATTTCCCCCTCTCTCTCTCACCCAGGGGTCACTGGACAGTGATCAGGAGCAGGAACACTGGCTGATTTCCCCCTCTCTCTCTCTAACCCAGGGGTCACTGGACAGTGATCAGGAGCAGGAACCCTGGCTAATTTCGCCCTCTCTCTAACCCAGCGGTCACTGGACAGTGATCAGGAGCAGGAAACCTGGCTGATTTCCCCTCTCTCTCTAACCCAGGGGTCACTGGACAGTGATCAGGAGCAGGAACCCTGGCTGATTTCCCCCTCTCTAACCCAGGGGGTCACTGGACAGTGATCAGGAGCAGGAACCCTGGCTGATTTCCCCCTCTCTCTCTAACCCAGGGGGTCACTGGACAGTGATCAGGAGCAGGAACCCTGGCTGATTTCCCCCTCTCTCTCTCTAACTCAGGGGTCACTGGACAGTGATCAGGAGCAGGAACCCTGGCTGATTTCCCCTCTCTCTCTAACTCAGGGGTCACTAGACAGTGATCAGGAGCAGGAACCCTGGCTGATTTCCCCCTCTCTCTCTCTAACCCAGGGGTCACTGGACAGTGATCAGGAGCAGGAACCCTGGCTGATTTCCCCCTCTCTCTCTCTAACCCAGGGGGTCACTGGACAGTGATCAGGAGCAGGAACCCTGGCTGATTTCCCCCTCTCTAACCCAGGGGGTCACTGGACAGTGACCAGGAGCAGGAACCCTGGCTGATTTCCCCTCTCTCTCTCTCTAACCCAGGGGTCACTGGACAGTGATCAGGAGCAGGAACCCTGGCTGATTTCCCCCTCTCTCTCTCTAACCCAGGGGTCACTGGACAGTGATCAGGAGCAGGAACACTGGCTGATTTCCCCCTCTCTCTAACCCAGGGGTCACTGGACAGTGATCAGGAGCAGGAACCCTGGCTGATTTCCCCCTCTCTAACCCAGGGGGTCACTGGACAGTGATCAGGAGCAGGAACCCTGGCTGATTTCCCCTCTCTCTCTCTCTCTAACCCAGGGGTCACTGGACAGTGATCAGGAGCAGGAACCCTGGCTGATTTCCCCCTCTCTCTCTCTAACCCAGGGGTCACTGGACAGTGATCAGGAGCAGGAACCCTGGCTGATTTCCCCCTCTCTCTCTCTAACCCAGGGGTCACTGGACAGTGACCAGGAGCAGGAACCCTGGCTGATTTCCCCCTCTCTCTCTAGCCCAGGGGTCAGTGGACAGTGATCAGGAGCAGGAACCCTGGCTGATTTCCCCCCTCTCTCTAACCCAGGGGTCAGTGGACAGTGATCAGGAGCAGGAACCCTGGCTGATTTCCCCCTCTCTAACCCAGGGGGTCACTGGACAGTGATCAGGAGCAGGAACCCTGGCTGATTTCCCCCTCTCTCTCTAACCCAGGGGGTCACTGGACAGTGATCAGGAGCAGGAACCCTGGCTGATTTCCCCCTCTCTCTCTCTAACCCAGGGGTCACTGGACAGTGATCAGGAGCAGGAACCCTGGCTGATTTCCCCCTCTCTCTCTCTAACCCAGGGGTCACTGGACAGTGATCAGGAGCAGGAACCCTGGCTGATTTCCCCCTCTCTCTCTCTAACCCAGGGGTCACTGGACAGTGATCAGGAGCAGGAACCCTGGCTGATTTCCCTCTCTCTCTCTAACGCAGACGTCACTGGTCAGTGATCAGGAGCAGGAACCCTGGCTGATTTCCCTCTCTCTCTCTGACCCAGGGGTCGTTGGACAGTGATCAGGAGCAGGAACCCTGGCTGATTTCCTCTCTCTCTCTAACCCAGGGATCACTGGACAGTGATCAGGAGCAGGAACCCTGGCTGATTTCCCCCTCTCTCTCTAAACCAGGGGTCACTGGACAGTGATCAGGAGCAGGAACCCTGGCTGATATCCCCCTCTCTCTCTGTAACCCAGGGGTCACTGGACAGAGATCAGGAGCAGGAACCCTGCCTGATTTCCCCCTCTCTCTCTCTAACCCAGGGGTCACTGGACAGTGATAAGGAGCAGGAACCCTGGCTGATATCCCCCTCTCGCAGGCCTTTTTTCTGTACAGTGACTAGCTGGGTTACAGTTTCTTGGGGAGATGGGTACAAACCCTGGAAACATCCTCCAAAGCCCAGAAGCTCTGACAGGTACCTGACTGTAAGGTCCGTTGTGCTCTCTCCAGCCAATGATCAGCTTGGCAGTCTTGTCTCCGACCCTCTGCAGCGTCTTCAGCTCCTTTAGGGTTCCGTTGTTCAGGATGTGGAGGATGTAATCCTTGTGTTTCTGAGCCAGTTCCAGGTCCACAGTCAGCTCAAACTCATTCTCCACATCATGGCTACCCTGCACACAAAGCAGGTCACACATTCATTTCAGCTCACCCCTGTCTTCCCCACTGCCCCTTCCACTGTCCGATTCCCCACTGCCCCTTCCACTGTCCGATTCCCCACTGCCCCTTCCACTGTCCGATTCCCCACTGCCCCTTCCACTGTCCGATTCCCCACTGCCCCTTCCACTGTCCGATTCCCCACTGCCCCTTCCACTGTCCGATTCCCCACTGCCCCTTCCACTGTCCGATTCCCCACTGCCCCTTCCACTGTCCGATTCCCCACTGCCCCTTCCACTGTCCGATTCCCCACTGCCCCTTCCACTGTCCGATTCCCCACTGCCCCTTCCACTGTCCGATTCCCCACTGCCCCTTCCACAGTCCGATTCCCCACCTCTCCCGCCAAGTGTAATCAGAGTATCGCGGCGGCCATTTAACTGGATCATTCATCTAGCATGTCAGTACAAAGTCCAGCCAGCAGTTTGAGAATTTGAATTCAGTTTGTACAAGCTGGTCTTAAACCTCCCCCACCCCCCGACTGATTCCTTTAAGGAAGGAAACCTGCTGTCATTACCCAGTCTGGGCCTATATGTGACTAATTGCCCTCTGAAGCAGGCAAGTAATCTCTTCAGTCGTATCAAACCACTACACCGCACAGCACCCCAACCTCCACCCCCACCCCCGCCCAGCACTCCTTTCTCAGGGTGGTAAATGCTGGCCTTGCCTGTGATACCCAAACCCCAACACTCACCTGCTTTTCCTGCTTCTCTCTTCTCTTCACTACAATCACATTCCCCGGCTGAAGCAAGTCGCTGTTATCCAGACCTGCAATGATGTAGGACATGCAGTCAGCACCATTGGAGTCATTCAGCTTGAGGTGGGGTGTCCCCCCATTCCCTCCCAGTCCAAACAGCAATGGGATGCTGGGGGGAGCCCAGGACTCACCCACAAACCCGACTCTTGATCCCAACACTGACACTGAAGCTGGTGGTCAATGGAGACCGCATACTGCCCCAGAGAGCACGAGAGTGCTCGTGAGCGTACACCAAAGAGTGGGACACCACGTGGCCTGCTACTGTCCACAGCCCAACTCTCTGCTCCAGAGTCCTTCAACCCCAGAGAGCATCAGGACCCAGGTACTGGCCCCAGCACTGACCCTGTAACCTTCCCCCGCAGTCAGATATTTCTCCAGCTCCTTTTAAGCAGATCAAGAGTGTTTCTCACCCACTGCCCAGAGGAGCAGAGAAGCTCCCCTCTTCAATCTCACTCGAGGGGTGATGTGATGACCCCAGCACAGCTCCAAGCAACTTTACCGTTGTGCTACGGGATCTTCCCCACCTTTCTTTTAATGCCACATTTCAGTGTGATCCTGCCCCCACCACAACTCCCAGGCTGAGAAACACCAGTGACCAAAGTCTCTCCCCCTCGGTCTCCAGCCAGGGGATGAATGGGAAGACAGGAAGAGCTCACACTGCTGGGCACTGCTCTCACAGAACTCAGCATCAGAATGATTCTGGGACCAAAGGGGTTAAATTCTGAGGAGTTGTTGCACAAACGAAGCTTCTATTCCCTTGAGCTTAGCAGATGAACAGGTGATCTTATCAAGATGTTTCAGGTGGATTTGGGGGGGATGCGAATAGTCTAGAACAAGGGGGCAGAACCTGGAAATTCAAGCCAGCCCCTTCAGGGGGTGATGTCAGGAAGCACTTCCTCACACAAAGGGGAGTGGAAATCGGGAACTTGCTCCCCAGAGAGCTATGGTACAATTGGAGTTTTAAGACACACATAGTTTTGTTGGGTGAGGGTGTCACAGCAGAAAGTAGAGTTGTAGTACACAGCAGCCATGATCTGATAGAATGAGGGAAGAGGTTTGAGGGGCAGAATGGCCTCCTCCAGTTCGCATGTCCCTGAGAGCATCTCAATCAAGTTACTTACGCTGCAGTGGGGTCACAATGGCCTGTTTTCTCTGCTTGGCAACGGAGCCTTTGCGCAAGGCTGCTGGCCGACTGTTGTTGAGCAGCGTGTCGCTGGTCCCAGCCTCGCCTGCAGCCATCTCCTGGGCACCAATAACTTTCTCCAGCTCCTTCTGTCTCTGCTCCAGTTTCTAATCAGAGAGAGATATTACAGTGCTGTTCAACATACACATACACAGTTTACAATGCTGTGTGAGCAGGAGCAGGAACCCTGGCTGATTTCCCCTCTCTCTCCAATCCAGGGGTCACTGGACAGTGATCAGGAGCAGGAACCCTGGCTGATTTCCCCCTCTCTCTCTCTCTCTCTTTCTAACCCAGGGGTCACTGGACAGTGATCAGGAGCAGGAACCCTGGCTGATTTCTCTCTCTCTCTCTCTTTCTAACCCAGGTGTCACTGGACAGTGATCAGGAGCAGGAACCCTGGCTGATTTCCCCCTCTCTCTCTAACCCAGGGGTCACTGGACAGTGATCAGGAGCAGGAACCCTGGCTGATTTCCCCTCTCTCTCTCTAACCCAGGGGTCACTGGACAGTGATCAGGAGCAGGAACCCTGGCTGATTTCCCCCTCTCTCTCTCTCTCTTTCTAACCCAGGGGTCACTGGACAGTGATCAGGAGCAGGAACCCTGGCTGATTTCCCCCTCTCTCTCTCTCTCTCTCTCTTTCTAACCCAGGTGTCACTGGACAGTGATCAGGAGCAGGAACCCTGGCTGATTTCCCCTCTCTCTCTCTTTCTAACCCAGGGGTCACTGGACAGTGATCAGGAGCAGGAACCCTGGCTGATTTCCCTCTCTCTCTCTCTCTTTCTAACCCAGGAGTCACTGGACAGTGATCAGGAGCAGGAACCCTGGCTGATTTCCCTCTCTCTCTTTCTAACCCAGGAGTCACTGGACAGTGATCAGGAGCAGGAACCCTGGCTGATTTCCCACCCTCTCTCTAGCCCAGGGGTCACTGCACAGTGATCAGGAGCAGGAACCCTGGCTGATTTTAGAGTCAGAGTCATACAGCATAGAAACAGGCCCTTCGGCCCACCGCATCCATGCTGACCATAATGCCTCTCTATACTAATCCCACCTGCCTGCATTAATTCCATATCCCTCTATGCCTTGCTCATTTAAGTACCTGTCCAGATGCCTCTTAAATGTTACTGTTCCTGCCTCCACCACCTCCTCGGGCAGCTCATTCCAGATACCCACTACTCTTTGTGTGAAAAATTTACCCCTTTGATCCCCTTTAAACCTCCTCCCTCTCACCTTAAATCTATGCCCTCTAGTTATACTCACCCCTACCATGGGAAACAGACTCTGGCTATCTACCCTATCTATGCCTCTCATAATTTTATATACCTCTATCATGTCCCCTCTCAGCTTCCTTCGCTCCAGGGAAAACAGACCCAGCCTATCCAATCTCTCTTTATAACTTAAGCCCTCCAACCCAGGCAACATCCTTGTGAATCTTTTCTGCACCCTCTCTAGCTTAATCACATCTTTCCTGTAGTGCGGCGACCAGAACTGCACACAGTACTCCAAATGCGGCCTAACCAACATTATGTACAACTGTAACATGACGTCCCAACTCTTGTACTCAATGCCTCGGCCGATGAAGGCAAGCATGCCATATGCCTTCCTCACCACTCTGTCTACCTCTGTTGCCACTTTCAGGGAACTATGTACTTGCACCCCAAGGTCTCTCTGCTCAACAACACTCCCCAGGGCCCTGCCATTCACTGTATATGTCCTGCCCTGGTTTAACAACCCAAAATGCATCACTTCACACTTGTCTGCGTTAAATTCCATTTGCCACTCCCTTGCCCACTTTCCCAGTTTATCTACATCCTGTTGTAACCTTAGACAACCTTCTTCACTGTTCACTATACCACCAATTTTGGTGTCATCTGCAAACTTACTAATCATGCCCCTTACATTCACATCCAAGTCATTAATATATATGACAAACAACAGAGGGCCCAGCACCGATCCCTGCGGCACACCACTGGTAACCGGCCTCCAATCTGAAAAACAACCCTCCACTACCACTCTCTGCCTCCTATCACCAAGCCAATTTTGTATCCAATTTGCTAGCTCACTCTGGGTCCCATGTGTTCGAACCTTCCCGACCAGCCTACCATGCGGGACTTGTCAAAGGCCTTGCTAAAGTCCATGTAGACAACGTCCATTGCCCTGCCCTCGTTAATCCTCTTGGTCACCTCCTCGAAAAACTCAATCAAATTCATGAGACATGATTTCCCACGCACAAAGCCATGCTGACTATCCCTAATCAGACCATGCCTTTCCAGATGCATAGAAATCCTGTCTCTCCGAATCCCTTCCAATAACTTTCCCACCACTGATGTAAGGCTCACCGGCCTGTAGTTCCCTGGCTTATCCCTGCTGCCCTTCTGAAATTAAAGGCACAACATTAGCTATCCTCCAGTCTTCCAGTACCTCACCCGTGGCTAATGATGATAAAAAAAAATCTCTGCCAGGGCCCCAGCAATCGCCTCCCTTGCTTCCCATAGAATCCTAGGATACACCTGGTCAGGCCCTGGGGATTTATCCACCTTAATGAGTTTCAAAACCTCCAACACCTCCTCCTTTGTAATGTTGATATGCTCCAGGATATCACTGTTCCCTCCCTTGAACTCACTACCTTCCATGACCTTCTCCACGGTAAATTCAGAGGAGAAGTGTTCATTTTCCTTTCCCCTCTCTCTAACCCAGGGGTCACTGGACAGTGATCAGGAGCAGGAACCCTGGCTGATTTCCCCTCTCTCTCTAACCCAGAGGTCAGTGGACAGTGATCTGGAGCAGGAACCCTGGCTGATTTCCCCTCTCTCTCTAACCCAGGGGTCACTGGACAGTGATCAGGAGCAGGAACCCTGGCTGATTTCCCCTCTCTCTCTC
The DNA here is from genome assembly GCF_036365525.1 of Heterodontus francisci. Taxonomy (NCBI): domain Eukaryota; kingdom Metazoa; phylum Chordata; class Chondrichthyes; order Heterodontiformes; family Heterodontidae; genus Heterodontus; species Heterodontus francisci. The sequence continues at coordinate 36,536 of NW_027142315.1, forward strand.
TAACCCAGGGGTCACTGGACAGTGATCAGGAGCAGGAACCCTGGCTGATTTCCCCTCTCTCTCTCTAACCCAGGGGTCACTGGACAGTGATCAGGAGCAGGAACCCTGGCTGATTTCCCCCTCTCTCTAACCCAGAGGTCACTGGACAGTGATCAGGAGCAGGAACCCTGGCTGATTTCCCCTCTCTCTCTAACCCAGAGGTCAGTGGACAGTGATCTGGAGCAGGAACCCTGGCTGATTTCCCCCTCTCTCTCTAACCCAGGGGTCAGTGGACAGTGATCTGGAGCAGGAACCCTGGCTGATTTCCCCCTCTCTCTCTAACCCAGGGGTCACTGGACAGTGATCAGGAGCAGGAACCCTGGCTGATTTCCCCTCTCTCTCTAACCCAGAGGTCAGCGGACAGTGATCAGGAGCAGGAACCCTGGCTGATTTCCCCCTCTCTCTCTAACCCAGGGGTCAGTGGACAGTGATCTGGAGCAGGAACCCTGGCTGATTTCCCCCTCTCTCTCTAACCCAGGGGTCACTGGACAGTGATCAGGAGCAGGAACCCTGGCTGATTTCCCCTCTCTCTCTAACCCAGAGGTCAGCGGACAGTGATCAGGAGCAGGAACCCTGGCTGATTTCCCCCTCTCTCTCTAACCCAGAGGTCAGTGGACAGTGATCTGGAGCAGGAATCCTGGCTGATTTCCCCCTCTCTCTCTAACCCAGAGGTCACTGGACAGTGATCAGGAGCAGGAAGCCGGCCTGATTTTGCGTGCCCCCACCGCCTCCAGTCCACCCCCTGCTGGGAACTCTCCTGTGGCTGGGAATGGCCACTGGTGTGTTAACACGAACAGGCTCCAGCCACTACCTGTATTTGCAGCCGACTCTCCTCCAGCTTTTTGAGCAGTTGGAGACGTTCCTCTTTGGGAGTTCCCAGCAATGGGAGGCCGCTCTTCCCATACTTCCTTAGCATATTCTCCAGATTGGAAAGTCGTTCCATCACATCCGAGTCATAAGCCTCAGGGTCAAAGTCCCCTGGCTTCAGCAGTGGGCTGGAAATGAGACAGACACGCAATGCATGAGACTGCACATTTAAATCACCAGCCACCCCCATTATAAACCCAACACCCCAGGGAACATACCATGATCCTATAACCAGTCACTGCATGAGAAGCCCATTCGGCCCATCATGCTTGTGCTAACTCCTTGAAAGCACTATCCAGTTAGGCCCATTTCCCCCCTGCTCTTTCCGCACAGTCCTGGAAATTTTTCCCCTTCAAGTTTTTATCCAATTCCCCTTTTGAAAGTCTCTACTGAATGTACTTCCACCGCCCTTTCAGGAAACGCGTTCCAGATCACAACAACTCACTGCATTAAAAACAATATTTCCTCACTGGAGAAAGTGATCAAACTGAGAGATTACAGCCATCGGGAATGATTGGGCATTTTTCTTGAGCAGAAAGACTTTGAGGGGAGCTGATAAGGGGTCTTTTAAATTATGAATGGGTTGGACAGGGTAGATGTGCAGACAAGATGTGTCCACTTGTGGGAGAATCCAGAATGAAGGTCCATTAATACAAGACAGTCAATAATAAATTCCAATGGGGAATTCAGGAGACATTTCTTTACCCAGAGAGAGGTGAGAATGTGGAACCCACTACCACAGGGAGTGGCTGAGGTGAATAGTATCGATGGTTTCAAAAGGAAACTAAACAAGTACATGAGAGAACAAGGAACAGAAAATTAAGTTGAAAAGCTAAGATGAAGTGGATGGAATGGGAGAAGACTTGTGCAGAGAATAAGCACCAGCACAGACTGGTTGGGCTGAATGGCCTGTTTCTGTGCTGGTATATTTGATGTAATCTCGCCTCTGGTTCTTTCACCGATCGCTGGGTCCCTCTGGTTACCGACCCTCCCGCCACTGGGAACAGTTTCTCATTATTTACTCCACCGAAACCCCTTCCTGATTTTAAACGCCCCGATTAAATCTCCTCTTAACCTTCTCTGCTCTAAGGAGAACAATCCCAGCCTCTCCGCATTAACTGAAGTCCCTCATCCCTGTGATCGTTCTCTTCGATCTCCTCCGCACCCTCTCCTTTCTGAAGCGTGGTGATGTAGTAACACGTGCAATAAAAAGAGCTTTCTGTTCAATTCCTTGGAGCGTTACCAGCAAGAAACAATTACAATAAAAAAGGCAACTAGCACAAAGCCATTTAAATATCAGATAGTGCTGCCCCAAAATATGTACCCACAAAAGGCACATCACATGGCTTGGCTCCTCCCTTGGACAGTGAACCATTTTCTGTGAGGGCCAATTCTCTGATACACGAGATCCTGTTCTCAGAGGTCAACCCTCAGCCCTGTAACCTCCCCCCACCCCCCGTCTCCTCTCCATACCTGAGTGTCAGCTCCTCAGAGCCACTGCTCTTCTCCAAACCGTCCAACTTCAACACCTTGGCCGGCTCTTGTGAACTCGACTGATGTTCCTCGTGGGGTCGTTTTGGAGGGCGCAGGCCTGAATCAGAAAAGGATGCAGGTTCATATTTAACATCACAGCCTGTGTGCATTCATTGTCAGATTGCAGGTAATCTCTTCCCCCCCCCCCCCCCCGATCACACAGAGGATGAGCATTTTTAACACACACATCAGGAGCATCTTACATTAGCTGGTGTCCAGTTTGCCTCAATCAGCCCCTGTGGAAGATTTCAGAACCTGGCTGGCACTCCTAGGCAGTGATCTTTACAGTATCCACATGGTTCCAGTACTGGATCAGCTGTTCAGTATCAGCAGTTAGCTCCAATCTTTCCAAGGCATGTTACTATTCTCAACTTATTGCATTTGGTACCTTGTTAGACAGCTGCCAGGACTGAGAGCTCAAGTCCTAGATTGGTCAGTCAGAGGTGCCCGTTTTGTGTCCAGGATCTCTATCAGTCTGAGGCCACATGGTCAGCAATCAGACTCTTACCTATAGGCTGGATAGTCTCCTGTGTGAAGGGTCGATTGACAACCAGCTTGGATTTGGCAGCAAAGTTGAGAGCGGTGAGGGTGTTGAAGTAATGTTTGTATTCTGGAGCAATGTTGGCGATCATCACGCTGTGGGCCGTCCCACCCAGAGAATCCTGCCATTGAACAAAAAGGAACCATACAGACCGTTCAAAGCAAAGGACTGGTTCACAAAAAAACCTGAGAGACCACAGATGGACAAGCGGAGAAAAGGACCGTCAGGAAGTGGTGGGTCGGGGGGGTGGGAAGGAAAACACCAAACTCAGGTTCAATAGTTAGCAGTGATGCCTTTGAACCTGAAGACTGTGGGTTCGAGCCCCACATTCCAGCCCCAACACCAAGGGAGTGCCGCTTTGTCTGAAGACTCCTAGCTGTTCTGGTGGGTGTCGATGAACCCACCATGTTGCTGGGCTACGGCCAGCGTCCCTCCCTCAGTTAACCACAAACAGCATCACTGCCAGGCGGGCAGGTCACTTGCTAGTTGTGGGATCTTGCTGTGTCAGCAATTGCCCACAAAAGCTCTCTGCCCTGTGGAGCTAAATTGAGTTGTTTATCCCCCCATAAAAATTGGTGGAAGGGTATGGAAGGAGGGGAGCTGTGGCGGTTTGAGGTCCAAGGGGATAAAACACTGCAGACACCACAAAGAGTGAGAGAGTAACAAATTTTCCTCTGGTGCTTCCATATAACCCTCTCCCCCCTCATTCATCACCCCGATAACTGGTGACGATGGAAGGTTCCTGAAGAGAGCCAAGTGATGGGTGTGTAGAAGCAGGAGTGAAAGTTACCTGCAGCAGTCGTGTCAGCTTGCTATCCCTGTAGGGAATCCTGCGCAGTCCCTGGTTCAAAGCATCCACCACTTTACTGAGCACGAACAGCGAAGTGTTAATTGCTCCACTCTCCTTCAAGCTGAGAAAAATAAACAGCATTAATACTTCATAACCTGGGCAAACTACCCCCACACCCCGATCCCCAGCATTAATACTTCATAACCTGGGCAAACTACCCCCACACCCCGATCCCCAGCATTAATACTTCATAACCTGGGCAAACTACCCCCACACCCCGATCCCCAGCATTAATACTTCATAACCTGGGCAAACTACCCCCACACCCCGATCCCCAGCATTAATACTTCATAACCTGGGCAAACTACCCCCACACCCCGATCCCCAGCATTAATACTTCATACCCTGGGACAAGCTACCCCCACACCCCGATCCCCAGCATTAATACTTCATAACCTGGGCAAACTACCCCCACACCCCGATCCCCAGGATTAATACTTCATACCCTGGGCAAACTACCCCCACACCCCGATCCCCAGCATTAATACTTCATAACCTGGGCAAACTACCCCCACACCCCGATCCCCAGCATTAATACTTCATAACCTGGGCAAACTACCCCCACACCCCGATCCCCAGCATTAATACTTCATACCCTGGGCAAACTACCCCCACACCCCGATCCCCAGCATTAATACTTCATAACCTGGGCAAACTACCCCCACACCCCGATCCCCAGCATTAATACTTCATAACCTGGGCAAACTACCCCCACACCCCGATCCCCAGCATTAATACTTCATAACCTGGGCAAACTACCCCCACACCCCGATCCCCAGCATTAATACTTCATACCCTGGGACAAGCTACCCCCACACCCCGATCCCCAGCATTAATACTTCATAACCTGGGCAAACTACCCCCACACCCCGATCCCCAGGATTAATACTTCATACCCTGGGCAAACTACCCCCACACCCCGATCCCCAGCATTAATACTTCATAACCTGGGCAAACTACCCCCACACCCCGATCCCCAGCATTAATACTTCATAACCTGGGCAAACTACCCCCACACCCCGATCCCCAGCATTAATACTTCATACCCTGGGCAAACTACCCCCACACCCCGATCCCCAGCATTAATACTACATAACCTGGGCAAACTACCCCCACACCCCGATCCCCAGCATTAATACTTCATACCCTGGGCAAACTACCCCCACACCCCGATCCCCAGCATTAATACTTCATACCCTGGGACAAGCTACCCCCACACCCCGATCCCCAGCATTAATACTTCATAACCTGGGCAAACTACCCCCACACCCCGATCCCCAGCATTAATACTTCATACCCTGGGCAAACTACTCCCACACCCCGATCCCCAGCATTAATACTTCATAACCTGGGCAAACTACCCCCACACCCCGATCCCCAGCATTAATACTTCATACCCTGGGCAAACTACTCCCACACCCCGATCCCCAGCATTAATACTTCATAACCTGGGCAAACTACTCCCACACCCCGATCCCCAGCATTAATACTTCATAACCTGGGCAAACTACCCCCACACCCCGATCCCCAGCATTAATACTTCATAACCTGGGCAAACTACCCCCACACCCCGATCCCCAGCATTAATACTTCATACCCTGGGCAAACTACTCCCACACCCCGATCCCCAGCATTAATACTTCATAACCTGGGCAAACTACCCCCACACCCCGATCCCCAGCATTAATACTTCATAACCTGGGCAAACTACTCCCACACCCCGATCCCCAGCATTAATACTTCATACCCTGGGCAAACTACTCCCACACCCCTATCCCCAGCATTAATACTTCATACCCTGGGACAAGCTACCCCCACACCGCGATCCCCAGCATTAATACTTCATAACCTGGGCAAACTACCCCCACACCCCGATCCCCAGCATTAATACTTCATACCCTGGGCAAACTACTCCCACACCCCTATCCCCAGCATTAATACTTCATACCCTGGGACAAGCTACCCCCACACCGCGATCCCCAGCATTAATACTTCATAACCTGGGCAAACTACCCCCACACCCCGATCCCCAGCATTAATACTTCATACCCTGGGCAAACTACTCCCACACCCCGATCACCAGCATTAATACTTCATACCCTGGGACAAGCTACCCCCACACCCCGATCCCCAGCATTAATACTTCATACCCTGGGCAAACTACCCCCACACCCCGATCACCAGCATTAATACTTCATACCCTGGGACAAGCTACCCCCACACCCCGATCCCCAGCATTAATACTTCATACCCTGGGACAAGCTACCCCCACACCCCGATCCCCAGCATTAATACTTCATACCCTGGGCAAACTACCCCCACACCCCGATCACCAGCATTAATACTTCATACCCTGGGACAAGCTACCCCCACACCCCGATCCCCAGCATTAATACTTCATACCCTGGGACAAGCTACCCCCACACCCCGATCCCCAGCATTAATACTTCATACCCTGGGCAAACTACCCCCACACCCCGATCCCCAGCATTAATACTTCATACCCTGGGCAAACTACTCCCACACCCCGATCCCCAGCATTAATACTTCATACCCTGGGCAAACTACCCCCACACCCCGATCACCAGCATTAATACTTCATACCCTGGGACAAGCTACCCCCACACCCCGATCCCCAGCATTAATACTTCATACCCTGGGACAAGCTACCCCCACACCCCGATCCCCAGCATTAATACTTCATACCCTGGGACAAGCTACCCCCACACCCCGATCCCCAGCATTAATACTTCATACCCTGGGCAAACTACCCCCACACCCCGATCCCCAGCATTAATACTTCATACCCTGGGCAAACTACCCCCACACCCCGATCCCCAGCATTAATACTTCATACCCTGGGCAAACTACCCCCACACCGCGATCCCCAGCATTAATACTTCATACCCTGGGCAAACTACCCCCACACCCCGATCCCCAGCATTAATACTTCATACCCTGGGCAAACTACCCCCACACCCCGATCCCCAGCATTAATACTTCATACCCTGGGCAAACTACCCCCACACCCCGATCCCCAGCATTAATACTTCATACCCTGGGCAAACTACCCCCGCACCCTGGCCCCTTGGTACAAAAGGTGAAATCACACGGGATCAGAGGGGAGCTGGCAAGATGGATACAAAACTGGCTCAGTCACAGAAGACAGAGGGTAGCAATGGAAGGGTGCTTTTCTGAATGGAGGGATGTGACTAGTGGTGTTCCGCAGGGATCAGTGCTGGGACCTTTGCTCTTTGTAGTATATATAAATGATATGGAGGAAAATGTAGCTGGTCTAATTTGTAAGTTTGTGGACGACACAAAGGTTGGTGGAGTTGCGGATAATGATGAGGATTGTCAGAGGATACAGCAGGATATAGATCAGTTGGAGACTTGGGCGGAGAAATGGCAGATGGAGTTTAATCCGGACAAATGTGAGGTAATGCATTTTGGAAGGTCTAATGCAGGTGGGAGGTATACAGTAAATGGCAGAACCCTTAGGAGTATTGACAGGCAGAGAGATCTGGGCGTGCAGGTCCACAGGTCACTGAAAGTGGCAACGCGGTGGATAAGGTAGTCAAGAAGGCATACGGCATGCTTGCCTTCATCGGTCGGTGCATAGAGTATAAAAATTGGCAAGTCATGTTGCAGCTGTACAGAACCTTAGTTAGGCCACACTTAGAATATTGCGTGCACTACCAGAGGGACGTGGAGGCTTTGGAGAGGGTACAGAGGAGGTTTACCAGGATGTTGCCTGGCCTGGAGGGCATTAGCTATGAGGAGAGGTTGGATAAACTCGGATTGTTTTCACTGGAACGACGGAGGTGGAGGGGCGACATGATAGAGGTTTACAAAGTTATGAGCGGCATGGACAGAGTGGATAGTCAGAAGCTTTTTCCCCAGGGTGGAAGAGTCAGTTACAAGGGGACATAGGTTTAAGGTGCGAGGGGCAAAGTTTAGAGGGGATGTGCGAGGCAAGTTTTTTTACACAGAGGGTGGTGAGTGCCTGGAACTTGCTGCCGGGAGAGGTGGTGGAAGCAGGTACGATAGCGACGTTTAAAAGACATCTTGACAAAACATGAATAGGAAGGGAATAGAGGGATACGGACCCCGGAAGTGCAGAAGGTTTTAGTTTAGGCAGGCATCAAGATCGGCGCAGGCTTGGAGGGCCGAATGGCCTGTTCCTGTGCTGTACTGTTCTTTGTTCTTCATACCCTGGGCAAGCTACCCCCACACCCTGGCCTCCAGCATTAATACTTCATACCCTGGGACAAGCTAACCCCAGTGGTATCTCCACACCCCCTGCTGCCCCTCCCTCCACACCCCGGTAACTCTGTACCCACCGAACGCCCTGGTTCCCAGTCCTGCGATTATCTTCAGAACCAGCCAAGTCAATCAGATAGAGTTTCCCCGTCAACTGTCGGAACGGAGCCACACGCTCCAGCTTCACCACCTGCAACATACAAGATGTCAGGAAAGGAAAGATAATCAGGGCGCGGGGGGAGAAGGGGGTGTCTCACTTCCACGGTCCCAAACTCAGCAAGGGAGTTTTGTGGGAATGCATTACACATAGCACTGGTGGAGAATGCCAAGGCCAAATGGATGAGGGTAAATGGGGGAATGAATGTGCTTCCAGCCTCGAGTATCACTGGCACGATTTCATTATTCTATGTGTCACTGCCCTTAACCGAGACATCTTCTACCACAGGAGGGTAAGGTGAAGATGGGGCTGGGGAGAGAGGGACGGACAGAAACGGGTGCTGAGCATCCTCATAAAGAAGATAATACGATAAAGAAAGAACCGTCAAGTTTAAGCTCAGCTTCGAGAGAGAAAAAAAGTGAAAGAACAGTGGAGGGGATGAAAGGTGAAACGGGAAGGACAGTCCATACCTTAATCAGCAGCACAGAATGGCTGCGGCTGGACCGGCAGTTCAGCTTGGTGCTAGCAGTGGTGCGTTTCTGCGTGGCCGGCAGGAAGTAGCGCTCAAACTCCACAAAGCTGCTGATGGTTTGCTGCGTCAGGTTAGGGATGAAGATGTTCTTGTCTTTGTCCTCTCGGATCGGCAGGTCCTGGTGTCTTGTTTCCAGCAGATCCAACACCTGAGAGAAGTAGCCAACAGGACTTCCTTTCAATTCATCGATGGGATTTGAGCTGGCAAGAGCCAGTGTTTATTGCCCATCCCTAATTGTCCCTCGAGGTGCTGCTGCTCAGTCACCTTCTAGAATTAAACCGCTGGGTCATTTCAGAGAGCAATTAATAGTTAACCACATTGCTGTGGGTCTGGAGTGACCTGTAGGCCAGACCAGGTAAGGACGGCAGATTTCCTTCCCTAAAGGACATGAATGAATCAGATGGGTTTTTACAACAAACCAGTAATTTCACGGTCACCGTTACTGATCCGAGCTTTTTTATTACAGATTTATTTAATTAACTGAATTGAAATTTCCCCAGCTGCTGTGGTGGGATTCGAACTCATGTTTCCAGAGCTTTAGTCCAGGCCTCTGGATTACTCGTCCTCTATGCTACTGTTGCCCCCAGTCCTGCTTTAGACATGTTTAGATAGAGGATCTGGATCGGCGCAGGCTTGGAGGGCCGAAGGGCCTGTTCCTGTGCTGTAATTTTCTTTGTTCTTTGACTGTGGATTAGGAGGAAGCTAACAGCAGGACTGTGTTCGTGATTACGCTCAGTCTTCCTCTCACGCAGCCTCCACCCCCTCCTGCACTCGTGATTGCCTCTAACTCATTCTTTTCCAGCACCTCGAACTTGTGCAGACTGATAGCGGGAGGGACAGGTGTGACCAGGAACACAGGAGCCACTGACACTGGTGCCCAGCTGTGCTGAAATCCAGGAGAATATTTCAGGCAGACTTACAATAGAGAGAACTGCACCCTGCATCACAGCACCAGCACCTCCCCCTTCCTTCGACAACACCCACCCCTCAAGCCTGAAAAGCCCTCACATGGCATTGAGAAAACTGTTAATTCCTCCCTCCCTATCCTGCCAGTGAAGCTGCCTCAGTAAAATGGACTCACCTTCTCCTGGTAGATCTCCAGGTAAGACATACTGATGGCGAAGGTCCAGGAGGGGCCACTCAGTTGGTCACTCTGCTCCCGGGTCATGCGGAATATGTCTAGGAGGGCGCGTGGGACGACGCCAGGCTGCTCGGGGCTGCCCAGCATCGTGTGAGTCTTACCTTCAACAAGGAATTCAGAAACAGTCAACAGGTCTGAACAGCTTCCAAAAGAAGAGGCTGGAAACTGGATAGTAACAGGTAACCTGCAGCTACTCACCTGCACCCGTGGGTCCATAGGCAAAGACACTGGCATTCTGCCCCATCAGAACATGTGACAGGATGGGTTTGACTGAGCCCATGTAGATTTCTTGCTGTGAGGAGTCATCACTATAAAATGCATCAAAACTAGGAAAGAAAAGCAAAGTTAAGGCATGAGATTGAATCACAGGATCAAACAGCCCACCCAGTCTGTACTGTCCAATAAACAGCAACATTGACAAACACACAAATCATTCATAAACTCTTCCAGATGTTACACAGAACTGCACACAATTCCACTTGGACAAACTTCCTTCTGCTCACTGTCCCCACCAGTACCGTATCCCAGTGTTATACAGTGACAGACCTGTCCCCACCAGTACTGTACCCCAGTGTTATACAGTGACAGACCTGTCCCCACCAGTACTGTACCCCAGTGTTACACAGTGACAGACCTGTCCCCACCAGTATTGTATCCCAGTGTTATACAGTGACAGACCTGTCCCCACCAGTACTGTATCCCAGTGTTATACAGTGACAGACCCGTCCCCACCAGTACTGTACCCCAGTGTTATACAGTGACAGACCGGTCCCCACCAGTACTGTACCCCAGTGTTATACAGTGACAGACCTGTCCCCACCAGTATTGTATCCCAGTGTTATACAGTGACAGACCTGTCCCCACCAGTACTGTACCCCAGTGTTATACAGTGACAGACCTGTCCCCACCAGTACAGTACCCCAGTGTTATACAGTGACAGACCTGTCCCCACCAGTACTGTACCCCAGTGTTATACAGTGACAGACCGGTCCCCACCAGTACTGTACCCCAGTGTTATACAGTGACAGACCTGTCCCCACCAGTATTGTATCCCAGTGTTATACAGTGACAGACCTGTCCCCACCAGTACTGTACCCCAGTGTTATACAGTGACAGACCTGTCCCCACCAGTACTGTACCCCAGTGTTATACAGTGACAGACCTGTCCCCACCAGTACTGTACCCCAGTGCTATACAGTGACAGACCTGTCCCCACCAGTACTGTACCCCAGTGTTATACAGTGACAGACCGGTCCCCACCAGTACTGTACCCCAGTGTTATACAGTGACAGACCTGTCCCCACCAGTATTGTATCCCAGTGTTATACAGTGACAGACCTGTCCCCACCAGTACTGTACCCCAGTGTTACACAGTGACAGACCTGTCCCCACCAGTATTGTACCCCAGTGTTATACAGTGACAGACCTGTCCCCACCAGTACTGTACCCCAGTGTTACACAGTGACAGACCTGTCCCCACCAGTATTGTATCCCAGTGTTATACAGTGACAGACCTGTCCCCACCAGTACTGTACCCCAGTGTTATACAGTGACAGACCTGTCCCCACCAGTACTGTACCCCAGTGTTATACAGTGACAGACCGGTCCCCACCAGTACTGTACCCCAGTGTTATACAGTGACAGACCTGTCCCCACCAGTATTGTATCCCAGTGTTATACAGTGACAGACCTGTCCCCACCAGTACTGTACCCCAGTGTTATACAGAGACAGACCTGTCCCCACCAGTACTGTACCCCAGTGTTATACAGTGACAGACCTGTCCCCACCAGTACTGTACCCCAGTGTTGTACAGTGAGACCCGTCCCCACCAGTACTGTACCCCAGTGTTATACAGTGACAGACCCGTCCCCACCAGTACTGTACCCCAGTGTTATACAGTGACAGACCTGTCCCCACCAGTACTGTACCCCAGTGTTATACAGTGACAGACCTGTCCCCACCAGTACTGTACCCCAGTGTTATACAGTGACAGACCTGTCCCCACCAGTACTGTACCCCAGTGTTGTACAGTGAGACCCGTCCCCACCAGTACTGTACCCCAGTGTTATACAGTGACAGACCTGTCCCCACCAGTACTGTACCCCAGTGTTGTACAGTGAGACCCGTCCCCACCAGTACTGTACCCCAGTGTTATACAGTGACAGACCCGTCCCCACCAGTACTGTACCCCAGTGTTATACAGTGACAGACCTGTCCCCACCAGTACTGTACCCCAGTGTTATACAGTGACAGACCTGTCCCCACCATTACTGTACCCCAGTGTTATAGTGACAGACCCGTCCCCACCAGTACTGTACCCCAGTGTTATACAGTGACAGACCTGTCCCCACCAGTACTGTACCCCAGTGTTATACAGTGACAGACCTGTCCCCACCAGTACTGTACCCCAGTGTTATACAGTGACAGACCCGTCCCCACCAGTACTGTACCCCAGTGTTATACAGTGACAGACCTGTCCCCACCAGTACTGTACCCCAGTGTTATACAGTGACAGACCTGTCCCCACCAGTACTGTACCCCAGTGTTATACAGTGACAGACCTGTCCCCACCAGTACTGTACCCCAGTGTTATACAGTGACAGACCTGTCCCCACCAGTATTGTATCCCAGTGTTATACAGTGACAGACCTGTCCCCACCAGTACTGTACCCCAGTGTTACACAGTGACAGACCTGTCCCCACCAGTACTGTACCCCAGTGTTATACAGTGACAGACCTGTCCCCACCAGTACTGTATCCCAGTGTTATACAGTGACAGACCTGTCCCCACCAATACTGTACCCCAGTGTTACAGTGACAGACCTGTCCCCACCAGTATTGTATCCCAGTGTTATACAGTGACAGACCTGTCCCCACCAGTACTGTACCCCAGTGTTGTACAGTGAGACCCGTCCCCACCAGTACTGTACCCCAGTGTTATACAGTGACAGACCTGTCCCCACCAGTACTGTACCCCAGTGTTATACAGTGACAGACCTGTCCCCACCAGTACTGTACCCCAGTGTTACACAGTGACAGACCTGTCCCCACCAGTACTGTACCCCAGTGTTGTACAGTGAGACCCGTCCCCACCAGTACTGTACCCCAGTGTTATAGTGACAGACCTGTCCCCACCAGTACTGTACCCCAGTGTTATACAGTGACAGACCTGTCCCCACCAGTACTGTACCCCAGTGTTATACAGTGACAGACCTGTCCCCACCAAGTCTATCACAGTTCTTCCTACCCTCACATTGCTGAACATCTATTACATCAGGAATATTTCACAGTTCTGATGAGGATCACTGAGCTGAAATGAGAACTGGTTTGTTCCCTCTCTCACTCAGGTTACCAGATCACATAACCGCAGGGCTCCAAATTGCCACTGGGGACCCTGCTGGCGTTTGGGTATTGGTCCAGCAGCCCGCGGGAAGTGCCCCAGCACAGAGCAGGTAAGAGTCCGCATTACGGGCACTGCCGGAGGGGACAGCCGTGAGGCTCGGGCTCCTTACTTGTACTGCATGGACTCGGAGCGGTTCCGCCAGTTGACGATCTCCAATGTCCGCGTGTCGATGCCACGCACGCACGGGCCCTGCCGCTTGTCATCCTCGCTGGGGAGATAGGGTCGCAGGCGAACCACCACCTGCACCTGGTCGTGGGTCGGCTTCTTCAGTGGCCGAGGCTCAGAGATGCTCGCCCGGCCGGACATCCTTCAACTGAATGAAGGAGAGAGAGAGAGATGAAGAAACCATCATTAATACCAACTCCATGGTTCATTACACTGAGGGAGCTCCGCACTGTCGGAGGGTCAGTACTGAGGGAGTGCTGCACTGTCGGAGGGTCAGTACAGAGGGAGTGTCACACTGTCGGAGGGTCAGTACTGAGGGAGTGTCGCACTGTCGGAGGGTCAGTACAGAGGGAGTGTCACACTGTCGGAGGGTCAGTACTGAGGGAGTGTCGCACTGTCGGAGGGTCAGTACTGAGGGAGTGTCACACTGTTAGAGGGTCAGTACTGAGGGAGTGTCACACTGTTAGAGGGTCAGTACTGAGGGAGTGTCACACTGTCAGAGGGTCAGTACTGAGGGAGTGTCGCACTGTCAGAGGGTCAGTACTGAGGGAGTGTCACAGTGTTAGAGGGTCAGTACTGAGGGAGTGTCACACTGTTAGAGGGTCAGTACTGAGGGAGTGTCACACTGTCAGAGGGTCAGTACTGAGGGAGTGTCACACTGTTGAAGGGTCAGTACTGAGGGAGTGTCACACTGTCAGAGGGTCAGTACTGAGGGAGTGTCACACTGTTAGAGGGTCAGTACTGAGGGAGTGTCACACTGTCAGAGGGTCAGTACTGAGGGAGTGTCACACTGTTAGAGAGTCAGTACTGAGGGAGTGTCACACTGTTAGAGGGTCAGTACAGAGGGAGTGTCACACTGTTAGAGGGTCAGTACTGAGGGAGTGTCACACTGTTAGAGGGTCAGTACTGAGGGAGTGTCACACTGTTAGAGGGTCAGTACTGAGGGAGTGTCACACTGTTAGAGGGTCAGTACTGAGAGAGTGTCACACTGTTAGAGGGTCAGTACTGAGGGAGTGTCACACTGTTAGAGGGTCAGTACTGAGGGAGTGTCACACTGTCGGAGGGTCAGTACTGAGGGAGTGTCACACTGTTAGAGGGTCAGTACTGAGGGAGTGTCACACTGTCAGAGAGTCAGTACTGAGGGAGTGTCACACTGTTAGAGAGTCAGTACTGAGGGAGTGTCACACTGTTAGAGGGTCAGTACTGAGGGAGTGTCACACTGTTAGAGGGTCAGTACTGAGGGAGTGTCACACTGTTAGAGGGTCAGTACTGAGGGAGTGTCACACTGTCAGAGAGTCAGTACTGAGGGAGTGCCGCACTGTCGGAGGGTCAGTACTGAGGGAGTGTCACACTGTTAGAGGGTCAGTACTGAGGGAGTGTCACACTGTTAGAGGGTCAGTACTGAGGGAGTGTCACACTGTCGGAGGGTCAGTACTGAGGGAGTGTCACACTGTCAGAGGGTCAGTACTGAGGGAGTGTCACACTGTCAGAGGATCAGTACTGAGGGAGTGTCACACTGTCAGAGGGTCAGTACTGAGGGAGTGTCACACTGTCAGAGGATCAGTACTGAGGGAGAGTCACACTGTTAGAGGGTCAGTACTGAGGGAGTGTCACACTGTTAGAGGGTCAGTACTGAGGGAGTGTCACACTGTCAGAGGATCAGTACTGAGGGAGTGTCACACTGTTAGAGGGTCAGTACTGAGGGAGAGTCACACTGTTAGAGGGTCAGTACTGAGGGAGTGTCACACTGTTAGAGGGTCAGTACTGAGGGAGTGTCACACTGTCAGAGGGTCAGTACTGAGGGAGTGTCACACTGTTAGAGGGTCAGTACTGAGGGAGTGTCACACTGTCAGAGGGTCAGTACTGAGGGAGAGTCACACTGTTAGGGGGTCAGTACTGAGGGAGTGTCACACTGTCAGAGGGTCAGTACTGAGGGAGTGTCACACTGTTAGAGGGTCAGTACTGAGGGAGTGTCACACTGTCAGAGGGTCAGTACTGAGGGAGTGTCACACTGTCAGAGGATCAGTACTGAGGGAGTGTCACACTGTTAGAGGGTCAGTACTGAGGGAGTGTCACACTGTTAGAGGGTCAGTACTGAGGGAGTGTCACACTGTCAGAGGGTCAGTACTGAGGGAGTGTCACACTGTCAGAGGATCAGTACTGAGGGAGTGTCACACTGTTAGAGGGTCAGTACTGAGGGAGTGTCACACTGTCAGAGGGTCAGTACTGAGGGAGTGTCACACTGTTAGAGGGTCAGTACTGAGGGAGTGTCACACTGTTAGAGGGTCAGTACTGAGGGAGTGTCACACTGTTAGAGGGTCAGTACTGAGGGAGTGTCACACTGTTAGAGGGTCAGTACTGAGGGAGTGTCACACTGTCAGAGGATCAGTACTGAGGGAGAGTCAGACTGTTAGAGGGTCAGTACTGAGGGAGAGTCACACTGTCAGAGGATCAGTACTGAGGGAGTGTCACACTGTTAGAGGGTCAGTACTGAGGGAGTGTCACACTGTCAGAGGATCAGTACTGAGGGAGAGTCAGACTGTTAGAGGGTCAGTACTGAGGGAGAGTCACACTGTCAGAGGATCAGTACTGAGGGAGTGTCACACTGTTAGAGGGTCAGTACTGAGGGAGTGTCACACTGTTAGAGGGTCAGTACTGAGGGAGTGTCACACTGTCGGAGGGTCAGTACTGAGGGAGTGTCACACTGTCGGAGGGTCAGTACTGAGGGAGTGTCACACTGTTAGAGGGTCAGTACTGAGGGAGTGTCACACTGTCAGAGGGTCAGTACTGAGGGAGTGTCACACTGTTAGAGGGTCAGTACTGAGGGAGTGTCACACTGTTAGAGGGTCAGTACTGAGGGAGTGTCACACTGTTAGAGGGTCAGTACTGAGGGAGTGTCACACTGTTAGAGGGTCAGTACTGAGGGAGTGTCACACTGTTAGAGGGTCAGTACTGAGGGAGTGTCACACTGTCGGAGGGTCAGTACTGAGGGAGTGTCACACTGTCGGAGGGTCAGTACTGAGGGAGTGTCACACTGTTAGAGGGTCAGTACTGAGGGAGTGTCACACTGTCAGAGGGTCAGTACTGAGGGAGTGTCACACTGTTAGAGGGTCAGTACTGAGGGAGTGTCACACTGTTAGAGGGTCAGTACTGAGGGAGTGTCACACTGTTAGAGGGTCAGTACTGAGGGAGTGTCACACTGTTAGAGGGTCAGTACTGAGGGAGTGTCACACTGTTAGAGGGTCAGTACTGAGGGAGTGTCACACTGTCAGAGGATCAGTACTGAGGGAGAGTCAGACTGTTAGAGGGTCAGTACTGAGGGAGAGTCACACTGTCAGAGGATCAGTACTGAGGGAGTGTCACACTGTTAGAGGGTCAGTACTGAGGGAGTGTCACACTGTCAGAGGATCAGTACTGAGGGAGAGTCAGACTGTTAGAGGGTCAGTACTGAGGGAGAGTCACACTGTCAGAGGATCAGTACTGAGGGAGTGTCACACTGTTAGAGGGTCAGTACTGAGGGAGTGTCACACTGTCGGAGGGTCAGTACTGAGGGAGTGTCACACTGTCGGAGGGTCAGTACTGAGGTAGTGTCACACTGTTAGGGGGTCAGTACTGAGGGAGTGTCACACTGTTAGAGGATCAGTACTGAGGGAGTGTCACACTGTTAGAGGGTCAGTACTGAGGTAGTGTCACACTGTTAGGGGGTCAGTACTGAGGGAGTGTCACACTGTCGGAGGGTCAGTACTGAGGGAGTGTCACACTGTTAGAGGGTCAGTACTGAGGGAGTGTCACACTGTTAGAGGATCAGTACTGAGGGAGTGTCACACTGTCAGAGGGTCAGTACTGAGGGAGTGTCACACTGTTAGGGGGTCAGTACTGAGGGAGTGTCACACTGTCGGAGGGTCAGTACTGAGGGAGTGTCGCACTGTCAGAGGGTCAGTACTGAGGGAGTGTCACACTGTCGGAGGGTCAGTACTGAGGGAGTGTCACACTGTCAGAGGGTCAGTACTGAGGGAGTGTCACACTGTTAGAGGGTCAGTACTGAGGTAGTGTCACACTGTTAGGGGGTCAGTACTGAGGGAGTGTCACACTGTCGGAGGGTCAGTACTGAGGGAGTGTCACACTGTTAGAGGGTCAGTACTGAGGGAGTGTCACACTGTTAGAGGGTCAGTACTGAGGGAGTGTCACACTGTCAGAGGGTCAGTACTGAGGGAGTGTCACACTGTTAGGGGGTCAGTACTGAGGGAGTGTCACACTGTCGGAGGGTCAGTACTGAGGGAGTGTCACACTGTCGGAGGGTCAGTACTGAGGGAGTGTCACACTGTCAGAGGGTCAGTACTGAGGGAGTGTCACACTGTCGGCGGGTCAGTACTGAGGGAGTGTCACACTGTCAGAGGGTCAGTACTGAGGGAGTGTCACACTGTCAGAGGGTCAGTACTGAGGGAGTGTCACACTGTCAGAGGGTCAGTACTGAGGGAGTGTCGCACTGTCAGAGGGTCAGTACTGAGGGAGTGTCACACTGTCGGAGGGTCAGTTCTGAGGTAAATTACCGCCGTTTCGCTCCGGAAAATTCTCGAATCTTCTCTGTGAACCAACCGCCAATCCGCACCGGAAACAGATTCAAATTTACCGCGCGCTCACGCCCTCACTGCCTGTCAATCAATCGCCGTCCACCGGAAGGCCGATTGGATCCACCCCCTGTCAATCACCCGCCTTGCCCTGGAAGGCGTTATTGGTTCCGCCGCCTGTCAGTCATCCGCCCTCCACCGGAAGACGCTCTGGATCCGCCCCCCCTGTCAATCACCCGGACCAGCAACCGGAAGACGCAGTCGGACGCTGTTCTGATTGACAGCGGCGGCGATGAAGAGGTTTTAATTTTCGATTCGGTACATTATGGATATTTGAATTTCTGATGGACGGGGATCCTTTATTTTATTTTCAATACAACGCTTTTGCTTTTTTTTCTCGCCCGGATATCGCCCCGCCACCTGCAGGCCCCGTGACCTTTGCCCGGCCGTGTCATTGGCTCTTTCCTCTGTTGACGCCTCCCCGTCCCCTATTTCACCCCCCCCTCCCCCCCCCCCCCCCCCCCCCCCCACACCGCACTATTGGTGACGTGCTTTTCCATGACGTCGCCTCTCGGTTGTGCCCCGCCCCCTTCTCCCTTTCGGTGACGTCGCCGCCACGCACCGCGGCCGTTGGTTTTCGAACGGGGCTCGGCGTTCGGAGCGTTTCCGGTGCGAAGCCGGAAGTGGGGTTGGTGAGAGGGGTAATTGTCTTGATGGGGGGTTTTTAATTGAAATGGGGGTATTTACACCCCCCTGGACCGCCCCTCCCCCCTATGGGGGTATTTACACCCCCCTGGACCGCCCCTCCCCCCTATGGGGGTATTTACACCCCCTGTACTGCCCCTCCCCCCCTATAGGGGTATTTACACCCCCCTGTACTGCCCCACCCCCCCTATGGGGGTATTTACCCCCCCTGTACTGCCCCTCCCCCCCCTATGGGGGTATTTACACCCCCCTGTACTGCCCCTCCCCCCCTATGGGGGTATTTACACCCCCTGGACCGCCCCTCCCCCCCATGGGGGTATTTACACCCCCCCTGGACTGCCCCTCCCCCCCTATGGGGGTATTTACACCCCCTGTACTGCCCCTCCCCCCCCATGGGGGTATTTACACCCCCTGTACCGCCCCTCCCCCCCTATGGGGGTATTTACCCCCCCTGTACTGCCCCTCCCCCCCTATGGGGGTATTTACCCCCCCTGTACTGCCCCTCCCCCCCTATGGGGGTATTTACCCCCCCTGTACTGCCCCTCCCCCCCCTATAGGGGTATTTACCCCCCCTGTACTGCCCCTCCCCCCCTATGGGGGTATTTACACCCCCTGTACCGCCCCTCCCCCCCCATGGGGGTATTTACACCCCCCTTACCGCCCCTTCCCCCCCCCATGGGGGTATTTACACCCCCTGTACTGCCCCTCCCCCCCTATGGGGGTATTTACACCCCCCTGTACCGCCCCCCCCCCTATGGGGGTATTTACACCCCCTGTACTGCCCCTCCCCCCCCCTATGGGGGTATTTACACCCCCCTGTACTGCCCCTCCCCCCCCCCATGGGGGTATTTACACCCCCCCTGTACTGCCCCCCCCCATGGGGGTATTTACACCCCCCTGTACTGCCCGTTCCCCCCCCCCATGGGGGTATTTACACCCCCTGTACTGCCCCTCCCGCCCCCCCCATGGGGGTATTTACACCCCCTGTACTGCCCCTCCCGCCTATGGGGGTATTTACACCCTCCTGTACTGCCCCTCCCCCCCCATGGGGGTATTTACACCCCCTGTACTGCCCCTCCCGCCTATGGGGGTATTTACACCCTCCTGTACTGCCCCTGCCCCCCTATGGGGGTATTTACACCCCCCTTAACTGCCCCTCCCCCCACGGGGGTATTTACACCCCCTGTACTGCCCCTCCCGCCTATGGGGGTTTTTACACCCATTTACTGCCCCTCCCCCCTATGCGGGTATTTACACCCCTCGTTACTCCCCCTCCCCCCCCACCATGCGGGTATTTACACCCCCTCTACTGCCCCAATGGGGGTATTTACACCCCTTGTACTGCCCCAATGGGGGTATTTGCACCCCCCTGTACTGCCCCTCCCGCCCCTATGGGGGTATTTACACCCCCCTGTACTGCCCCTCCCGCCCCTATGGGGGTATTTACACCCCCTGTACTGCCCCTCCACCCCATGGGGGTATTTACACCCCCTGTACTGGCCCTCCCCCCCCCCCCATGGGGGTATTTACACCCCCCTGTACTGGCCCTCCCCCCATGGGGGTCTTTACACCCCACTGTACTGGCCCTCCCCCCCCCATGGGGGTATTTACACCCCCCTGTACTGCCCCCCCCATGGGGGTATTTACACCCCCCTGTACTGCCCCTCCCCCCCATGGGGGTATTTACACCCCCCTGTACTGCCCCTCCCCCCCCATGGGGGTATTTACACCCCCCTGTACTGCCCCTCCCCCCCATGGGGGTATTTACACCCCCCTGTACTGCCCCTCCCCCCCCATGGGGGTATTTACACCCCCCTGTACTGCCCTTCCCCCCCTATGGGGGTATTTACACCCCCCTGTACTGCCCACCCCCCCCCCCCCATGGGGGTATTTACACCCCCCCTGTACTGCCCCTCCCCCCCCCCCATGGGGGTATTTACACCCCCTGTACTGCCCCTCCCGCCTATGGGGGTATTTACACCCCCCTTTACTGCCCCTCCCCCCCTATGCGGGTATTTACACCCCTCGTTACTGCCCCCCCCCCACCATGGGGGTACTTACACCCCCCTGTACTGCCCCAATGGGGGTACTTACACCCCCCTGTACTGCCCCAATGGGGGTACTTACACCCCCTGTACTGTCCCTCCCCCTCTATGGGGGTATTTACACCCCCTGTACTGCCCCTCCCCCCTATGGGGGTATTTACACCCCCCTTTACTGCCCCTCACCCCCCCTATGCGGGTATTTACACCCCTCGTTACTGCCCCCCCCATGCGGGTACTTACACCCCCCTGTACTGCCCCAATGGGGGTACTTGCACCCCCCTGTACTGTCCCTCCCGCCCCTATGGGGGTATTTACACCCCCCGTACTGTCCCTCCCCCTCTATGGGTGTACATACACCCCCTGTACTGTCCCTCCCCCCCTATGGGGGTATTTACACCCCCCTGTACTGTCCCTCCCCCCCCCTTATGGGGGTATTTACCTCCCCTGTACTGCCCCTCCCCCCCTATGGGGGTATTTACACCCCCTGTACTGCCCCTGCCCCCGATGGGGGTATTTACACCTCCCTATACTGCCCCTGCCCCCTATGGGGGTATTTACACCCCCCCTGTACTGTCCCTCCCCCCCTATGGGGGTATTTACACCCCCTGTACTGCCCCTGCCCCCGATGGGGGTATTTACACCCCCTGTACTGCCCCTGCCCCCGATGGGGGTATTTACACCTCCCTATACTGCCCCTGCCCCCTATGGGGGTATTTACACCCACCTGTAATGCCCCTCCCCCTATGGGGGTATTTATTCCCCCCTGTACTGCCCCTGCCCGTTATGGGGGTATTTACACCCCCCTGTACTGTCCCTCCCCCCATGAGGGTATTTACATCCCCTGTACTGTCCCTCCCCCCCTATGGGTGTATTTACACCCCCCCTGTACTGTCCCTCCCCCCCCATGGGGGTATTTACACTCCCCCTGTACTGTCCCTTCCCCCCCCCCCTATGGGGGTATTTACACCCCCCTGTACTGTTCCTCCCCCCCTATGGGGGTATTTACACCCCCCCTACTGCCCCTCCCCCCCATGGGGGTAATTACACCCCCCCTGTACTGTCCCTCCCCCCCCACTATGGGGGTATTTACACCACCCCCCCCCCGTACCGCCCCCGCCCCTCCCCCCCATGGAGGTATTTACACCCCCTGTACTGCCTCTCCCCCCAATGGGGGTATTTACACCCCCCTGTACTGCCTCTCCCCCCTATGGGTGTATTTACACCCCCCTGTACTGCCTCTCCCCCCTATGGGTGTATTTACATCCCCCTGTACTGCCTCTCCCCCCTATGGGTGTATTTACACCCCCCTGTACTGCCCCAATGGGTGTATTTACACCCCCCTGTACTGCCTCTCCCCCCATGAGGGTATTTACATCCCCTGTACTGTCCCTCCCCCCCTATGGGTGTATTTACACCCCCCCTGTACTGTCCCTCCCCCCCCATGGGGGTATTTACACTCCCCCTGTACTGTCCCTCCCCCCCCCCCCTATGGGGGTATTTACACCCCCCTGTACTGTTCCTCCCCCCCTATGGGGGTATTTACACCCCCCCCTACTGCCCCTCCCCCCCATGGGGGTAATTACACCCCCCCTGTACTGTCCCTCCCCCCCCACTATGGGGGTATTTACACCACCCCCCCCCCCCCGTACCGCCCCCGCCCCTCCCCCCCATGGAGGTATTTACACCCCCTGTACTGCCTCTCCCCCCAATGGGGGTATTTACACCCCCCTGTACTGCCTCTCCCCCCTATGGGTGTATTTACACCCCCCTGTACTGCCTCTCCCCCCAATGGGTGTATTTACACCCCCTTGTACTGCCTCTCCCCCCAATGGGTGTATTTACACCCCCCTGTACTGCCTCTCCCCCCTATGGGTGTATTTACATCCCCCTGTACTGCCTCTCCCCCCTATGGGTGTATTTACACCCCCCTGTACTGCCTCTCCCCCCTATGGGTGTATTTACACCCCCCTGTACTGCCCCAATGGGTGTATTTACACCCCCCTGTACTGCCTCTCCCCCCTATGGGGGTATTTACACCCCCCTGTACTGCCTCTCCCCCCTATGGGTGTATTTACACCCCCTGTACTGCCTCTCCCCCCTATGGGGGTATTTACACCCCCCTGTACTGCCTCTCCCCCCTATGGGTGTATTTACACCCCCCTGTACTGCCCCAATGGGTGTATTTACACCCCCCTGTACTGCCTCCCCCCTATGGGTGTATTTACACCCCCCTGTACTGCCTCCCCCCTATGGGTGTATTTACACCCCCCTGTACTGCCTCTCCCCCCTATGGGTGTATTTACATCCCCCTGTACTGCCCCAATGGGTGTATTTACATCCCCCTGTACTGCCTCTCCCCCCTATGGGTGTATTTACACCCCCCTGTACTGCCCCTATGGGTGTATTTACACCCCCCTGTACTGCCCCAATGGGTGTATTTACATCCCCCTGTACTGCCTCTCCCCCCTATGGGTGTATTTACATCCCCCTGTACTGCCTCTCCCCCCTATGGGTGTATTTACACCCCCCTGTACTGCCCCAATGGGTGTATTTACACCCCCCTGAACTGCCTCTCCCCCCTATGGGTGTATTTACACCCCCCTGAACTGCCTCTCCCCCCTATGGGTGTATTTACACCCCCCTGTACTGCCTCTCCCCCCTATGGGTGTATTTACACCCCCCTGAACTGCCTCTCCCCCCTATGGGTGTATTTACACCCCCCTGTACTGCCTCTCCCCCCAATGGGTGTATTTACACCCCCTGTACTGCCTCTCCCCCCTATGGGTGTATTTACACCCCCCTGAACTGCCTCTCCCCCCTATGGGTGTATTTACACCCCCCTGAACTGCCTCTCCCCCCTATGGGTGTATTTACACCCCCCTGTACTGCCTCTCCCCCCTATGGGTGTATTTACACCCCCCTGAACTGCCTCTCCCCCCTATGGGTGTATTTACACCCCCCTGAACTGCCTCTCCCCCCTATGGGTGTATTTACGCCCCCTGTACTGCCTCTCCCCCCTATGGGTGTATTTACACCCCCCTGTACTGCCCCAATGGGGGTATTTACGCCCCCTGTACTGCCTCTCCCCCCTATGGGTGTATTTACACCCCCCTGTACTGCCCCTTCCCCCTATGGGTGTATTTACACCACCCTGTACTGCCCCTCTCCCCGTATGGGTGTATTTACACCCCCCTGTACTGCCACTTCCCCCTATGGGTGTATTTACCCCCCCCTGTACTGCCCCTCCCCCCCCCCTATGGGGGTATTTACCCCCCCTGTACTGCCCCTCCCCCCCCTATGGGGGTATTTACACCCCCTGTACTGCCCCTCCCCCCCTATGGGGGTATTTACCCCCCCTGTACTGCCCCTGCCCCCCTATGGGGGTATTTACACCCCTCTTAACTGCCCCTCCCCCCACGGGGGTATTTACACCCCCTGTACTGCCCCTCCCGCCTATGGGGGTTTTTACACCCCTTTACTGCCCCTCCCCCCTATGCGGGTATTTACACCCCCCTGTACTGCCCCTATGGGTGTATTTACATCCCCCTGTACTGCCTCTCCCCCCTATGGGTGTATTTACACCCCCCTGTACTGCCTCTCCCCCCTATGGGTGTATTTACACCCCCCTGTACTGCCCCTTCCCCCTATGGGTGTATTTACACCCCCCTGTACTGCCTCTCCCCCCTATGGGTGTATTTACACCCCCCTGTACTGCCCCTTCCCCCTATGGGTGTATTTACACCCCCCTGTACTGCCCCAATGGGTGTATTTACACCCCCCTGTACTGCCCCTTCCCCCTATGGGTGTATTTACACCCCCCTGTACTGCCCCAATGGGTGTATTTACACCCCCCTGTACTGCCCCAATGGGTGTATTTACACCCCCCTGTACTGCCCCTTCCCCCTATGGGTGTATCTACACCCCCCTGTACTGCCCCTTCCCCCTATGGGTGTATTTACACCCCCCTGTACTGCCCCTATGGGTGTATTTACACCCCCCTGTACTGCCCCAATGGGGGTATTTACACCCCCCTGTACTGCCCCTTCCCCCTATGGGTGTATTTACACCCCCCTGTACTGCCCCTTCCCCCTATGGGTGTATTTACACCCCCCTGTACTGCCCCTTCCCCCTATGGGTGTATTTACACCCCCCTGTACTGCCCCTTCCCCCTATGGGTGTATTTACACCCCCCTGTACTGCCCCAATGGGGGTATTTACACCCCCCTGTACTGCCCCTTCCCCCTATGGGTGTATTTACAGCCCCCTGTACTGCCCCTTCCCCCTATGGGTGTATTTACACCCCCCTGTACTGGCCCAATGGGTGTATTTACACCCCCCTGTACTGCCCCTTCCCCCTATGGGTGTATTTACACCCCCTGTACTGCCCCAATGGGGGTATTTACACCCCCCTGTACTGCCCCTTCCCCCTATGGGTGTATTTACACCCCCCTGTACTGCCCCAATGGGTGTATTTACACCCCCCTGTACTGCCTCTCCCCCCTATGGGTGTATTTACACCCCCCTGTACTGCCCCTTCCCCCTATGGGTGTATTTACACCCCCCTGTACTGCCTCTCCCCCCTATGGGTGTATTTACACCCCCCTGTACTGCCCCTTCCCCCTATGGGTGTATTTACACCCCCCTGTACTGCCCCTATGGGTGTATTTACACCCCCCTGTACTGCCTCTCCCCCCTATGGGTGTATTTACACCCCCCTGTACTGCCCCTTCCCCCTATGGGTGTATTTACACCCCCCTGTACTGCCCCAATGGGGGTATTTACACCCCCCTGTACTGCCCCTTCCCCCTATGGGTGTATTTACACCCCCCTGTACTGCCCCTTCCCCCTATGGGTGTATTTACACCCCCCTGTACTGCCCCAATGGGTGTATTTACACCCCCCTGTACTGCCCCAATGGGGGTATTTACACCCCCCTGTACTGCCCCTTCCCCCTATGGGTGTATTTACACCCCCCTGTACTGCCCCTTCCCCCTATGGGTGTATTTACACCCCCCTGTACTGCCCCAATGGGTGTATTTACACCCCCCTGTACTGCCTCTCCCCCCTATGGGTGTATTTACACCCCCCTGTACTGCCCCTTCCCCCTATGGGTGTATTTACACCCCCCTGTACTGCCTCTCCCCCCTATGGGTGTATTTACACCCCCCTGTACTGCCCCTTCCCCCTATGGGTGTATTTACACCCCCTGTACTGCCCCTATGGGTGTATTTACACCCCCCTGTACTGCCTCTCCCCCCTATGGGTGTATTTACATCCCCCTGTACTGCCCCTTCCCCCTATGGGTGTATTTACACCCCCCTGTACTGCCCCAATGGGGGTATTTACACCCCCCTGTACTGCCCCTTCCCCCTATGGGTGTATTTACACCCCCCTGTACTGCCCCAATGGGGGTATTTACACCCCCCTGTACTGCCCCTTCCCCCTATGGGTGTATTTACACCCCCCTGTACTGCCCCTTCCCCCTATGGGTGTATTTACACCCCCCTGTACTGCCCCTATGGGTGTATTTACACCCCCCTGTACTGCCCCAATGGGTGTATTTACACCCCCCTGTACTGCCTCTCCCCCCAATGGGGGTATTTACACCCCCCTGTACTGCCCCAATGGGGGTATTTACACCCCCCTGTACTGCCCCTTCCCCCTATGGGTGTATTTACACCCCCCTGTACTGCCACTATTTGCAGCCCACGTGCTACCCTGAGAGGTTTCTCTGTGTCCTCCCACTGCCTGCCCATTGTCTGATGTTGTGTGTCTGGTTCCCCCCCCCACCTCCCCAGCTCTGTTGGTGCAGTGCAGACTGTTCTCCGGTGGGCCATGCAGGCCGAGGATCCGGGGCCTGCGGTCAGCCTGGAGGAGCTGACACTGGACAGCGAGAATGCCTGGTGTGTCGACTGCAGTGACGAGGATGTGGAGAATCCGGATGGATGGAGCCCCAGCCCCCAGGAAATCCGCCACATGTACGAGATCCTGACGGAGCAGGGCACGCTGGAGCTGAGCATGCGACTCCTGCCCCGCCGTCCTCCCACCCCTGAGGCAGATCCACAGGAGGAAGAGGAGGACGAGGAGGAAGAGGCGGAAGAAGAGGAAGCAACAAAGTAAGACAGAGGTGGAACTCGGAGTGAGGCTCCGCTGTGGAGTTTGAAGAGCTACGGTCTAAATTAAAAGGCAGGAGTTTGTCAGTCACGATTGTTGGATTGTTATCTGAGCTACCAGCAAATTGGCATAGGGACAAACAGATTGGAGAGTTAAACGTGTGGCTGAAAGTGTGGGATAGGAAGCAGAGGCTTCGATTCCTGGGCCCCTGGCAGCAGGACTGATAAAAGGGAGCTGTCACATTGTTGGGGAGGCTCTGCTTCAATTGGTCTCGGTCCGGTGACCCGGCGAATCGAATAACTCGGGCATTCTGAAGAGGGAGGACTCGGGGAAAGCGTAAATTCAAAAACTTTGAGGGGGGGGGGGGGGAGCGGGGAAATGTCAAGGCTGTCGGGCAGAGTTGTGATTGGGGTGAAAGTCGGCAGAGTGGGTCAGGAAGGAGCAGAGAGTGTAACGAAAGTGACAGGGCATTAGTGACCAGGGTGATGTCAGGGAAAGACAATAGTCAAAGCTGCAGACACCATATCTGGAAGCGCAAAGCATTCACAAGAGAATAAATAAAATGATGCTCAAGTGTTAGAAGAGAGAGGCAAAAAGGAAGAGGCACTGGGATACAGACTGCAGAAAAACAGGACCTTAGCTCAGAAAACCAAGTTGTAGAATCACTTTGGGTGGAGTTCAGAAACATCAAGTGTCAGCCAACACTGGTGAGAAGCAGTTTACAGGCTCCTAATCGTAGTTATAGTGTAGGCCAGAGTATAGATCAGGAAATTAGAGGCACAAGTAACAAGGGCAATACAGTAATCATAGGGGACATTAATCCTCATATAGTTAGGGCAAACCACACTTGCTGTAATAGTGTGGAGGACGAGTTCATGCAATGCGTAAAAGATTGTTTTCCTAGATCAGTATGTCGAGGAAGCACTTGGGAACAGGCTACATCAGATCTAGTATTGTGCAAAGAGACCGGGTTAATTAATAAACTTGTAGTAAAGGGGCCTCCGGGGAAGAGTGATCATAATAGAATTTTATAATGAGCTTAAGGGCGACTTAGTTAAGTCCGGAACTCGGGTCTTAATCTAAACAAAACAAATTATGGAGCAAAGAAAACATGGCTCCCCAAGAGACAGAGACGGAAAAAATTATAACAGGGATAAGGAAATGGCAGAGACTTTAAACAAATACTTTATTTGTCTTTTGTGGTCTGATCCTGAATGTTTTTCCCAGTGACAGGAACACAGCGTCTGTGTTTCTCTCTCTCTCTCTCTCTTTTCCAGACCTCAAGTGCCGACAGAATTTGATTTCAACGATGAACCCACGCCCCAGAAGTCGTATTTTGGCTTACGGAGGCCTCCAGGTGAGAGGGGATTGCTGGGGGCTGGGTAAAATAGTGGCATGTCTGGGGTTGAGCCCACCTTGGAGGTTGGGGGAATTTGGGGACTGTGCCTGTGTCCCATATGGCTGCTGTGATTCTGGCAGTGAGATGACAGTTTCCCCCCCCCCCCCCCCCCCCCACACACCCATCGTCCCCTCTCCCTGGGCCCAGAGGGTGAAAGGTCAGTCTGCTGACCCCACACATCCCACAGCCTCCTCCCTAATGATTTTCCCGGCATCTCCTTCTTCAGGAAGCTCGAACCGGACGCAGAGGCGGGAGGCCCGCCTGGATAAGGTTCTGTCGGACATGAAGAGACACAAAAAGATTGAAGAGCAGATGATGAAAACTGGAAAAGACATCTTTGAGCTGGACGGGGAGCAAAGGGCCAGTCCGACCCGATCCCGGGGAATCTTTCAACGGCGCAAGTACTGACTGCAGGCTCCTTTCAGCTGGACTGCAGGGCCTGGGCTGAACACAGAGGGGAGTGGGAGAAGTACTGACCAGGGGTCTCAAAACACGGCAGGTAGGGGTGGGAGAGCCACTGAGCGGGGGTCTCAAAACACGGCAGGTGGGGGTGGGAGTGCCAATGAGCGGGGGTCTCAAAACACAGCAGGTGGGGGTGGGAGAGCCACTGACCAGGGGTCTCAAAACACGGCAGGTAGGGGTGGGAGAGCCACTGAGCGGGGGTCTCAAAACACGGCAGGTGGGGGTGGGAGAGCCAATGAGCGGGGGTCTCAACACACAGCCAAGGGGGGGTGAGAGCCACTGACCGGGGGTCTCAAAACACACAGTCGAGGAGCGGGAGAGCCACTGAGCGGGGGTCTCAACACACAGCCGAGGAGTGGGAGAGCCACTGACCGGGGGTCTCAAAACACAGCCGAGGAGTGGGAGAGCCACTGACCGGGGGTCTCAAAACACAGCCGAGGAGTGGGAGAGCCACTGACCGGGGGTCTCAACACACAGCCGAGGAGTGGGAGAGCCACTGACCGGGGGTCTCAAAACACACAGCCGAGGAGTGGGAGAGCCACTGACCCGGGGTCTCGACACTAGGGCAGTGGATGTGCTGACTCTCACTGGGATACACTTCCTGAAGGAGCTGACTCTCACTGGGGGACACTTCCTGAAGGTGCTGACTCTCACTGGGGGACACTTCCTGAAGGAGCTGACTCTCACTGGGGGACACTTCCTGAAGGTGCTGACTCTCACTGGGGGACACTTCCTGAAGGAGCTGACTCTCACTGGGGGACACTTCCTGAAGGTGCTGACTCTCACTGGGGGGACACTTCCTGAAGGAGCTGACTCTCACTGGGGGACACTTCCTGAAGGTGCTGACTCTCACTGGGGGGACACTTCCTGAAGGAGCTGACTCTCACTGGGGGGACACTTCCTGAAGGAGCTGACTCTCACTGGGGGACACTTCCTGAAGGAGCTGACTCTCACTGGGGGACACTTCCTGAAGGTGCTGACTCTCACTGGGGGACACTTCCTGAAGGAGCTGACTCTCACTGGGGGGACACTTCCTGAAGGAGCTGACTCTCACTGGGGGACACTTCCTGAAGGTGCTGACTCTTACTGGGGTCACTTCCTGAAGGTGCTGACTCTCACTGGGGGACACTTCCTGAAGGAGCTGACTCTCACTGGGGGACACTTCCTGAAGGAGCTGACTCTCACTGGGGGACACTTCCTGAAGGTGCTGACTCTCACTGGGGGACACTTCCTGAAGGAGCTGACTCTCACTGGGGGACACTTCCTGAAGGTGCTGACTCTCACTGGGGGACACTTCCTGAAGGAGCTGACTCTCACTGGGGGGACACTTCCTGAAGGTGCTGACTCTCACTGGGGGGACACTTCCTGAAGGAGCTGACTCTCACTGGGGGACACTTCCTGAAGGAGCTGACTCTCACTGGGGGGACACTTCCTGAAGGAGCTGACTCTCACTGGGGGACACTTCCTGAAGGAGCTGACTCTCACTGGGATACACTTCCTGAAGGAGCTGACTCTCACTGGGGGACACTTCCTGAAGGTGCTGACTCTCACTGGGATACACTTCCTGAAGGAGCTGACTCTCACTGGGGGACACTTCCTGAAGGTGCTGACTCTCACTGGGGGGACACTTCCTGAAGGAGCTGACTCTCACTGGGGGGACACTTCCTGAAGGAGCTGACTCTCACTGGGGGACACTTCCTGAAGGTGCTGACTCTCACTGGGGGACACTTCCTGAAGGTGCTGACTCTCACTGGGATACACTTCCTGAAGGAGCTGACTCTCACTGGGGGACACTTCCTGAAGGAGCTGACTCTCACTGGGGGACACTTCCTGAAGGTGCTGACTCTCACTGGGATACACTTCCTGAAGGAGCTGACTCTCACTGGGGGGACACTTCCTGAAGGAGCTGACTCTCACTGGGGGACATTTCCTGAAGGTGCTGACTCTCACTGGGGGACACTTCCTGAAGGAGCTGACTCTCACTGGGGGACACTTCCTGAAGGTGCTGACTCTCACTGGGGGACACTTCCTGAAGGTGCTGACTCTCACTGGGGGGACACTTCCTGAAGGAGCTGACTCTCACTGGGGGACACTTCCTGAAGGAGCTGACTCTCACTGGGGGGACACTTCCTGAAGGAGCTGACTCTCACTGGGGGACACTTCCTGAAGGTGCTGACTCTCACTGGGATACACTTCCTGAAGGAGCTGACTCTCACTGGGGGACACTTCCTGAAGGAGCTGACTCTCACTGGGGGACACTTCCTGAAGGGGGGTGAAAAGAAAAGGTTGCAAAAAGGATGTGGGATCTTGGGAATGGGGGATGTGTAATGGATGTCCACTGTCAGTCCTTTGAAGATTCCGCTGTGCACTACCCCCTGCATATCGGTGTTCTGTACTTTCCTCACCTTTTCATGTGCAAATTAAAGTTTCATATTTTCTGTTTTGTGTTCGACAGAAGGTTTCATAAATGATTATATCGGCAGTTCCCAGGACTGTAAATCTCCACCCCGTTCCCCCCCCCACCCCCAAGACCCAAAATACATAGAACATAGAACAGTACAGCACAGTACAGGCCCTTCGGCCCACGTTGTTGTGCCGACCCTTTAACCTACTCTAAGATCAAACGAACTACATACCCTTCATTCTACTATCATCCATGTACCTATCCAAGAGTTGCTTAAATGTCCCTAATGTATCTGCTTCTACTACCACCACTGGCAGTGCATTCCACGCACCCACCACTCTCTGTGTAAAGAACCTACCTGACATCTCCCCAAAACCTTCCTCCAATCACCTTAAAATTATGCCCCCTGGTGATAGCCCTTTCCGCCCTGGGAAAAAGTCTCTGGCTATCCACTCTATCGATGCCCCTCATCATCTTGTACATCTCTATCAAGTCACCTCTCATCCTTCTTCGCTCCAATGAGAAAAGCCCTAGTTCCCTCAATCTTTCTTCATAAGACATGCCCTCCAGTCCAGGCAGCATCCTGGTAAATCTCCTCTGCACCCTCTCTAAAGCTTCCACATCCTTCCTATAATGAGGCGACCAGAACTGAACACAATATTCCAAGTGTGGTTGAACCAGGGCCCGATAGAGCTGCAGCATAACCTCGCGGCTCTTAAACTCAATCCCCCTGTTAATGAAAGCCAACACACCATACGCCTTCTTAACAACCCTATCAACTTGGGTGGCAACTTTGAGCGATCTATGGACATGGACCCCAAGATCCCTCTGTTCCTCCACACTGCCAAGATTCCTGTCTTTAAGCCTGTATTCTGCATTCAAATTCGACCTTCCAAAATGAATCACTTCACACTTTTCCAGGTTGAACTCCATCTGCCACTTCTCAGCCCAGCTCTGCATCCTGTCAATGTCCCGTTGCAACCTACAACAGCCTTCCACACTATCCACAACTCCAGCAACCTTCGTGTCATCGGCAAACTTGCTAACCCAGCCTTCCACTTCCTCATCCAAGTCATTTATAAAAATCACAAAGAGCAGAGGTCCCAGAACAGATCCCTGCGGAACACCACTGGTCACTGAGCTCCAGGCTGAATACTTTCATATCCAGACAGCCAAATTTCCCTGTATCCCATGCCTCCTTACTTTCTGAATGAGCCTACCATGGGGAACCTTATCAAACGCCTTGCTAAAATCCATATACACCACATCCACTGCTCTTACTTCATCAACCTGTTTTGTCACATCTTCAAAGAATTCAATAAGGCTTGTGAGGCATGACCTGCCCCTCACAAAGCCATGCTGACTGTCTCTAATCAAACTATGCTTTTCCAAATAATCATAAATCCTTTCTCTCAATCCTCTCCAATAATTTGCCCACCACTGACGTAAGACTGACTGGTCTATAATTCCCAGGGTTATCCCTATTCCCTTTCTTGAACAAGGGAATAACATTTGCCACCCTCCAATCATCTGGTACTACTCCAGTGGACAGTGAGGACGCAAAGATCATCGCCAAAGGCGCGGCAATCTCTTCCCTCGCTTCCCGTAATATCCTTGGGTATATCCCATCTGGCCCCGGGGACTTATCTGTCCTCATGTCTTTCAAAATTTCCAGCACATTCTCCCTCTTAACATCAACCTGTTCGAGCATATCAGCCTGTTCCACGCTGTCCTCACAAACGACCAGGTCCCTCTCACTAGTGAATGCTGAAGCAAAGTATTCATTAAGGACCTCCCCTACCTCCTCTGACTCCAGGCACAAGTTCCCTCCACTATCCCTGATCGGCCCTACCCTCACTCTGGCCATCCTCTTGTTCCTAACATAAGTGTAGAACGCCTTGGGATTTTCCTTAATCGTACCCGCCAAGACTTTTTCATGTCCCCTTCTAGCTCTCCTAAGTCCATTCTTCAGTTCCTTCCTGGCTACCTTGTAACCCTCTAGAGCCCTGTCTGATCCTTGCTTCCTCAACCTTAAGTAAGCTTCCTTCTTCCTCTTGACTAGCTGTTCCACATCCCTTGTCATCCAAGGTTCCTTCACCCTACAATCCCTTCCTTGCCTCATCGGGACAAACCTATCCAGCAGTCGCAGCAAGTGCTCTCGAAACAACCTCCACATTTCTGTCGTGATTTTGCCTGAGAACATCTGTTCCCAATTTATGCTTCCCAGTTCCTGCCTAATAGCATTGTAATTTCCCCTCCCCCAATTAAATATTTTCCCATCCCGTCTTCTCCTGTCCCTCTCCATGACTTTAGTAAAGGTCAGGGAGTTGTGATCACTATCACTGAAATGCTCTCCCACCGAGAGATCTGCCACCTGGCCTGGTTCATTGCCAAGCACCAAATCCAACATAGCCTCCCCTCTAGTCGGCCTATCTACATATTGAGTCAGGAAACCTTCCTGGACACACCTGACAAAAACTGCTCCATCCAAACTATTTGCACTAAGGAGGTTCCAATCAATATTAGGGAAGTTGAAGTCACCCATGACAACAACCCTGTTACTTCTGCACCTTTCCAAAATCTGCCTCCCAATCTGTTCCTCTGTGTCTCTGTTGCTATTGGGGGGTCTATAGAAAACTCCCAATAAAGTGACTGCTCCTTTCCTGTTTCTGACTTCCACCCATAATGACTCAGTAGACAAACCCTCCTCGACGACCTCCCTTTCTGCAGCTGTGATACTATCCCTGATTAGCAATGCCACTCCCCCACCTCTTTTACCTCCCTCCCTATTCCTTTTGAAACATTTAAACCCCGGAACATCCAACATCCATTCCTGCCCCTGTGATATCCAAGTCTCTGTAATGGCCACAACATCGTAGCTCCAAGTACTGATCCATGCTCTAAGTTCATCACCCTTATTCCTGACACTTCTTGCATTAAAATAGACACACTTCAACGCATCATACTGGCTGCAACTTTGCCCTGTCAACTGTCTAACCTTCCTCACAGACTCTCTGCACTCTGTATCTGCCTGTTCAACAGCTACCCCATCCACTGATCCGTAGCTCCGGTTCCCATCCCCCTGCCAAACTAGTTTAAACCCTCCCGAAGAGCTCTAGCAAACCTCCCGCCCAGGATATTGGTGCCCCTCCAGTTCAGATGCAACCCGTCCTTCTTGTACAGGTCTCACCTTCCCCAGAAGGTATCCCAATGATCCACATATCTGAATCCCTCCCTCCTACACCAGTTCTGTAGCCACGTGTTCAGCTGCACTCGCTCTCTGTTTCTAGCCTCACTAGCACGTGGCACCGGTAACAATCCTGAGATTACTACTCTGCTCGTCCTGCCTTTTAGCTTCCAACCTAACTCCCTCTATTCGCTATTCGCTCATCCCTTTTCCTAGCTATGTCATTGGTACCGATATGTACCACGACTTCTGGCTGCTCCCCCTCCCCCTTAAGAATCCTGTAGACTCGATCCGAGACATCCCTGACCCTGGCACCCGGGAGGCAACATACCATCCGGGAGTCTCGTTCGCGACCACAGAATCTCCTGTCTGTTCCTCTAACCATTGAATCTCCTATCACTATCGCTCTCCTATTCTCCCCCCTTCCCTTCTGAGCCACAGAGCCGGGCTCAGTGCCAGAGACCGACCCTCCGACAGCGCGGCGCTCCCTCGGTACCGACCCTCCGACAGCGCGGCGCTCCCTCGGTACCGACAGCGCGGCGCTCCCTCGGTACCGACAGCGCGGCGCTCCCTCGGTGCCGAGCCCCCGACAGCTCGGCACTCCCTCGGTACCGACAGCGCGGCAGTCCCTCGGTGCCGAGCCCCCGACAGCTCGGCACTCCCTCGGTACCGATAGCGCGGCACTCCCTCGGTGCTGACCCCCCCGACAGCGCGGCACTCCCTCGGTACTGATAGCGCGGCACTCCCTCAAAGAACAAAGAAAATTACAGCACAGTAACAGGCCCTTCGGCCCTCCAAGCCTGCGCCGATCCAGATCCTCTATCTAAACATGTCGCCTATTTTCTAAGAGTCTGTATCTCTTTGCTTCCTGCCCATTCATGTATCTGTCTAGATACATCTTAAAAGACGCTATCGTGCCCGCGTCTACCACCTCCGCTGGCAACGCGTTCCAGGCACCCACCACCCTCTGCGTAAAGAACTTTCCACGCATATCCCCCCTAAACTTTTCCCCTCTCTTTGAACTCGTGACCCCTAGTATTTGAATCCCCCACTCTGGGAAAAAGCTTCTTGCTGTCCACCCTGTCTATACCTCTCATGATTTTGTACACCTCAATCAGGTCCCCCCTCAACCTCTGCCTTTCTAATGAAAATAATCCTAATCTACTCAACCTCTCTTCATAGCTAGCGCCCTCCATACCAGGCAACATCCTGGTGAACCTCCTCTGCACCCTCTCCAAAGCATCCACATCCTTTTGGTAATGTGGCGACCAGAACTGCACGCAGTATTCCAAATGTGGCCGAACCAAAGTCCTATACAACTGTAACATGACCTGCCAACTCTTGTACTCAATACCCCGTCCGATGAAGGAAAGCATGCCGTTATGCCTTCTTGACCACTCTATTTACCTGCGTTGCCACCTTCAGGGAACAATGGACCTGAACACCCAAATCTCTCTGTACATCAATTTTCCCCAGGACTTTTCCATTTACTGTATAGTTCACTCTTGAATTGGATCTTCCAAAATGCATCACCTCGCATTTACCCTGATTGAACTCCATCTGCCATTTCTCTGCCCAACTCTCCAATCTATCTATATTCTGCTGTATTCTCTGACAGTCCCCTTCACTATCTGCTACTCCACCAATCTTAGTGTCGTCTGCAAACTTGCTAATCAGACCACCTATACTTTCCTCCAAATCATTAATGTATATCACAAACAACAGTGGTCCCAGCACGGATCCCTGTGGAACATCACTGGTCACACGTCTCCATTTTGAGAAACTCCCTTCCACTGCTACTCTCTGTCTCCTGTTGCCCAGCCAGTTCTTTATCCATCTAGCTAGTACACCGTGGACCCCATGCGACTTCACTTTCTCCATCAGCCTACCATGGGGAACCTTATCAAACGCCTTACTGAAGTCCATATATATGACATCTACAGCCCTTCCCTCATCAATCAACTTTGTCACTTCCTCAAAGAATTCTATTAAGTTGGTAAGACATGACCTTCCCTGCACAAAACCATGTTGCCTATCACTGATAAGCCCATTTTCTTCCAAATGGGAATCGATCCTATCCCTCAGTATCTTCTCCAGCAGCTTCCCTACCACTGACGTCAGGCTCACCGGTCTATAATTACCTGGATTATCCCTGCTACCCTTCTTAAACAAGGGGACAACATTAGCAATTCTCCAGTCCTCCAGGACCTCACCCGTGTTTAAGGATGCTGCAAAGATATCTGTTAAGGCCCCAGCTATTTCCTCTTTCGCTTCCCTCAGAAACCTGGGATAGATCCCATCCGGACCTGGGGACTTGTCCACCTTAATGCCTTTTAGAATACCCAACACTGCCTCCCTCCTTATGCCGATTTGACCTAGAGTAATCAAACATCTGTCCCTAACCTCAACATCCGTCATGTCCCTCTCCTCGGTGAATACCGATGCAAAGTACTCGTTTAGAATCTCACCCATTTTCTCTGACTCCACATATAACTTTCCTCCTTTGTCCTTGAGTGGGCCAATCCTTTCTCTAGTTACCCTCTTGCTCCTTATATATGAATAAAAGGCTTTGGGATTTTCCTTAACCCTGTTTGCTAAAGATATTTCATGACCCCTTTTAGCCCTCTTAATTCCTCGTTTCAGATTGGTCCTACAATCCCGATATTCTTCCAAAGCTTGGTCTTTCTTCAGCCTCCTAGACCTTATGTATGCTTCCTTTTTCCTCTTAGCTAGTCTCACAATTTCACCTGTCATCCATGGTTCCCTAATCTTGCCATTTCTATCCCTCATTTTCACAGGAACATGTCTCTCCTGCACGCTAATCAACCTCTCTTTAAAAGCCTCCCACATATCACATGTGGATTTACCTTCAAACAGCTGCTCCCAATCTACATTCCCCAGCTCCTGCCGAATTTTGGTATAGTTGGCCTTCCCCCAATTTAGCACTCTTCCTTTAGGACCACTCTCGTCTTTGTCCATGAGTATTCTAAAACTTACGGAATTGTGATCACTATTCCCAAAGTAGTCCCCTACTGAAACTTCAAACACCTGGCCGGGCTCATTCCCCAACACCAGGTCCAGTATGGCCCCTTCCCGAGTTGGACTATTTACATACTGCTCTAGAAAACCCTCCTGGATGCTCCTTACAAATTGTGCTCCATCTAGACCTCTAACACTAAGTGAATCCCAGTCAATGTTGGGAAAATTAAAATCTCCTATCATCACCACCCTGTTGCTCCTACATCTTTCCATAATCTGTTTACATATTTGTACCTCTATCTCACGCTCGCTGTTGGGAGGCCTGTAGTACAGCCCCAACATTGTTAACGCACCCTTCCTATTTCTGTGTTCTGCCCATATTGCCTCACAGCTCGAGTCCTCCATAGTGCCCTCCTTCAGCACAGCTGTGATATCCTCTTTGACCAGTACTGCAACTCCTCCACCCCTTTTACCTCCCTCTCTATCCCGCCTGAAGCATCAATATCCTGGGATATTTAATTGCCAATCATGCCCTTCCCTTAACCAAGTCTCAGTAATAGCAATAACATCATACTCCCAGGTACTAATCCAAGCCCTAAGTTCATCTGCCTTACCTACTACACTTCTTGCATTAAAACAAATGCACCTCAGACCACCAGTCCCTTTACGTTCATCATCTGCTCCCTGCCTACTCTTCCCCTTAGTCACGCTGACTTCATTATCTAGTTCCTTACAGGCTTTAGTTACTACCTCCTTACTGTCCACTGACGACCTCATTTGCTTCCCATCCCCCTGCCACATTAGTTTAAACCCTCCCCAACAGCGTTAGCAAAAGCACCCCCAAGGACATTGGTTCCAGTCCGGCCCAGGTGTAGACCGTCCAATTTGTAATTGTCCCACCTCCCCCAGAACCGGTCCCAATGTCCCAAAAATCTGAACCCCTCCTTCCTGCACCATCTCTCAAGCCACGCATTCATCCTGACTATTCTTTCATTTCTACTCTGACTATCACGTGGCACTGGTAGCAATCCTGAGATTACTACCTCTGAGGTCCTACTTTTTAACTTGGCTCCTAACTCCCTAAATTCTGCTTGAAGGACCTCATCCCGTTTTTTACCTATATCATTGGTGCCTATGTGCACAACGACAACTGGCTGTTCACCCTCCCCCTTCAGAATGTTCTGCAGCCGATCTGAGACATCCCTGACCCGTGCACCTGGGAGGCAACATACCATCCGGGAGTCTCGTTTTCGACCACAGAACCGCCTATCTACTCCCCTTACAATCGAATCCCCTATGACTATAGCCCTTCCACTCTTTTTCCCGCCCTTCTGAACAGCAGAGCCAGCCACGGTGCCATGAACCTGGCTACTGCTGCCTTCCCCTGGTGAGCCATCTCCCTCAACAATATCCAAAACATTATAACTGTTTTGAAGGGAGATGACCGCAGGGGACACCTGCGTTGCCTTCCTGCTCTTTCTCTGCCTTTTGATCACCCATTCCCTTTCTCCCTCAGCAATCCTAATCTGCGGTGTGACCAATTCACTAAACGTGCTATCCACGACCTCCTCAGCATCGCGGATGCTCCAAAGTGAGTCCATCCGCAGCTCCCGAGCCATCATGCGGTCAAACAAGAGCTGCAGCTGGACACACTTCCTGCACGTGAAGGAGTCAGGGACATCAGCCGTGTCCCTGAGCTCCCACATTGAGCAAGAGGAGCATAACACGGGTCTGAGATCTCCTGCCATTTTTAATCTTAAGCTTAACTTAGTCTGAAACTTAGAAAAAAATGAAAAAGGAACGAAAAGTTTTTACCAATCACACGATTAAAAAAAAGTAGAAAAAGCCTTACCTTATCTACACACCACCGAGTCCTTTTTTTTTTGGTTAGAGGAGGAGGGCAGGTGGGAGACACTACCCGTTTAGTTTCTCGGGTTCAGAAAAGGCCCAAATATATAGGGTTTTACTTACCCAGCAGCCCCTTGGTCCGCCGAAAACAAAAGGGAATTAAGTTTAAGCTGAAACTGACCTACCCAGCTGCTCACTCGCTCGCACTCTCTGCTCCGAATAAGCTGCTGCAATGAAAGGGTGCTGACCCCCCGACAGCGCGGCGCTCCCTCGGTGCTGACCCCCCGACAGCGCGGCACTCCCTCGGTACCGACAGCGCGGCGCTCCCTCGGTGCTGACCCCCCAGTTAACACAATGGGATATCCATTTCTCTCAACTCCTCCAAGTGTAAAACATCAACAATGGCCGGTATATCCTCTCTAAGAGCACAGCTGAAAACAGATATGCTGTCTAACCCTAGTGAGTGAAGATACCCTTCTCTGATTAAAACACACTCAGCCCTCTGCTGGCTATTCATTCATTACTGTTTCAGGATATTTGCACTTGCTAGTTCTCTAGTCTTGGAGTTTCTGGTCGAATGTGAGCAGGCCCCACGCCCTCTATGGTCTGCCAAGCACCATCTTGTTTGCCTGCTAAACGACAGCATGTGATAGTGATTCGTTCTTCCAAACACCAGCTACTGGAACAATGCCAAATGAATTAAAAGCCTTTTTTTATTCGCTCTTGGGATGTGGGTGTCTCTGGCAAGGCCAGCATTTTTATTCCCCTCGAGGAGGTGGTGGTGAGCTGCCTTCTCGAACCGCTGCAGTCCATGTGGTGCGGATACACCCACCGTCCTGTTAGGGAGGGAGTTCCAGGATTTTGTCCCAGCGATATAGTTCCAAGTCAGGATGGTTTGTGGCTCGGAGGGGAGCTTGTTCCCTTATCAACGGCAGCCTTGGAGATACACTCTTACCAAACTGAGATGCTTTCTGAACTGGCTTCAGTTCCATACGATACATGAACAGACTGCTCACACAGACTTTTGTTTTTATTCTTCCATGGGATAAAGTATTGGCTCAGTGGCAGGAAACAAAGGGTAACTGTTGACGGCTGTTTTAGCGACTGGAGGGCTGTTTCCAGTGGCGTTCCGTAGGGCTCAGTACTGGGTCCCCTGCTTTTTGTGGTATATATTAATGATTTGAACATTAAATGTTTGGGGCATGATCAAGAAGTTTTCAGACAACACAAAAGATTGTCCGTGTGGTCGATGGCGAGGAGGATAGCTGCACAGTGACAGCAGTGTGTACCATCTACAAGATGCACTGCAGCAACTCGCCAAGGGTCCTTCGACAGCGCCGCCCAAACCCGCGACCTCCACCAACTAGAAGGACAAGGGCAGCAGATGCATGGGGACACCACCACCTGCAAGTTCCCCTCCAAGTCACACACCATCCTGAGGGGAAATAAACGTTGGGCTTGCCGGCGAAGCCCCGATCCCATGAACAAATATGAACAAAAAAAACAGGGAGTGGTTGAGGAGGGAAATGGCCCCCTCCCTGTGCTGTGCCTGGTCTCTGGAATGGGCGCAATGCTGGGGATAGGGGGCTTTCCCAAGCCCGCTGCATTGTGGGAATCCCCTGCCGCCATTGCTCGCCCCCCCCCCCCCCCGAATTAAAGGGGGCTGGCATTCCTGGCAAGTTAGCTCATGCGTGGTGAGGTGGGGCGCCGTGGGTTGTTTTTTTTTTAATCGCTGGGCTGAGAAGGGGCCAGCCTTAAAGGCGTGAGCCTGATTGAATTCTGGTCCTCCCGACTGGAATTCAGGGCAAGCATGCGCACAGCCCAAGGAGGAAGTCCTGTTGACAACCTTTCGACTTTGC
Source organism: Heterodontus francisci (assembly GCF_036365525.1). Lineage (NCBI taxonomy): Eukaryota > Metazoa > Chordata > Chondrichthyes > Heterodontiformes > Heterodontidae > Heterodontus > Heterodontus francisci. The sequence goes on from NW_027142315.1 coordinate 77,598, forward strand.
CTCTCCGCTCTGCTCCGAGTGCAAGCTCCCCGGTGAGTAAGTAGCCCAAACCGACCATTTCCTCCTTCAAAAGCAACCATCAAAATCCCCGAAAACCTCGGTGCCGAAGGGGAAGGGGGGGGAGCCAAAAAAACTTAAGGAAAAAAATCTCGCTCAAACCTTTCTTGATTTAATCGTGGCCGAGGGTTAAGGCAGGAAATATTCCTTGGCAGCCCTTGTGAACCCCTGCTCCGGGGATATTGAACAGCAGCTGGACCTTTCTAATGTTGGCACTATTGTTAATATTATTGTCAGTAAACTTAATCACTGCAGTGCTGGTTCAGCCAATGTGTGGTGTGGTTAGGGTGGGGCTGGAGTGGGAGAGAATGTAGTTGGGATGGAGTTCCACAGTTCACCCTCTGCCCTATCATGTGTCAGCGTCTCCGCCCTTTGCTTTGTTTATTCTTGGCAAACAGTCGATCAGTGACTCTGCGTTTCCCAGGATTATTAAACAGAAGTTGGCACCGGGCCACGACTGGGCAGGCGGTCAAGGAGGTGGCTTATTAAGTATTGTCATAAAGGATGAGAGAGAGAGAGAGAGAGGCGGAGAGATTCGGGGAGGGAATTCCAGAGCTCGGGGCCCCAGGCAGCTGCAGGCAAGGCCGCCAATGGTGGAGCGATGGGAATCGGAGGATGGTCAAGAGGCCGGAATTGGAGGAGCGCAGAGATCTCGGAGGGTCGTAGGAGCTGGAGGAGGTTACAGAGATAAGGAGGGTTGTAGGGGCTGGAGGAGGTTACAGAGATAGGGAGGGTTGTAGGGGCTGGAGGAGGTTACAGAGATAGGGAGGGTTGAAGGGGCTGGAGGAGGTTACAGAGATAGGGAGGGTTGAAGGGGCTGGAGGGGGTTACAGAGAGAGGGAGGGGTGTAGGGGATGGAGGAGGTGACAGAGATAGGGAGGGTCGGAGGGGCTGGAAGAGACTACAGAGATAGGGAGGGTTGTAGGGGATGGAGGAGGCTACAGAGATAGGGAGGGTTGAAGGGGCTGGAGGAGGTTACAGAGATAGGGAGGGTTGTAGGGGCTGGAGGAGGTTACAGAGATAGGGAGGGTTGTAGGGGCTGGAGGAGGTTACAGAGATAGGGAGGGTTGAAGGGGCTGGAGGGGGTTACAGAGAGAGGGAGGGGTGTAGGGGATGGAGGAGGTGACAGAGATAGGGAGGGTCGGAGGGGCTGGAAGAGACTACAGAGATAGGGAGGGTTGTAGGGGATGGAGGAGGCTACAGAGATAGGGAGGGTTGAAGGGGCTGGAGGAGGTTACAGAGATAGGGAGGGGTGTAGGGGATGGAGGAGGTTACAGAGATAGGGAGGGTTGTAGGGGCTGGAGATGACCGAGATAGCGAGGGGTGTCGGGGCTGGATGAGGTTACAGAGATAGCGAGGGGTGTTGGGGCTGGATGAGGTTACAGAGATAGGGAGGGTTGTAGGGGCTGGAGGAGGTTACAGAGATAGGGAGGGTTGTAGGGGCTGGAGGAGGTTACAGTGATAGGGAGGGTTGTAGGGGCTGGAGGAGGTTACAGAGATAGGGATGGTTGTAGGGAATGTAGGAGGTTACAGAGATAGGGAGGGTTGTAGGGGCTGGAGGAGGTTACAGAGATGGGGAGGGTTGTAGGGACTGGAGGAGGTTACAGAGATAGGGAGGGTTGTAGGGCTGGAAGAGGTTACAGAGATAGGGAGGGTTGTAGGGCTGGAGGAGGTTATAGTGATGGGGAGGGCTGGAGGGGGATACAAAGATAGGGAAGGTTGTAAAGGCTGGAGGACGTTACAGAGATAGGGGTGTAGGGGCTGGAGGAGGTTACAGAGTTAGGGTGGGTTGTAAGGGCTGGAGGTGGTTACAGAGATAGGGAGGGTTGTCGGGGCTGGAGGAGGTTATAGAGATAGGGAGGGTTTTAGGGGCTGGAGGAGGTTACAGAGATAGGGAGGGTCAGAGGGGCTGGAGGAGGATACAGATAGGGAGGCGTGTAGGGGCTGGAGGAGGTTACAGAGATAGGGAGGGTCGGAGGGGCTGGAGGTGACTACAGAGATAGGGAGGGTTGTAGGGAATGGAGGAGGTTACAGAGATAGGGTTGTAGGGAATGGAGGAGGTTTCAGAGATAGGGAGGGTTGTAGGGGCTGAAGGAGGTTACAGAAATAGGGAGGGTTGTAGGGGCTGGAGGAGGTTACAGAGATGGGGAGGGTTGTAGGGACTGGAGGAGGTTGCAGAGATGGGGAGGGTTGTAGGGCTGGAGGAGGTTACAGAGATAGGGAGGGTTGTAGGGCAGGAAGAGGTTACAGGGATAGGGAGGGTTGTAGGGCTGGAGGAGGTTATAGTGATAGGGAGGGTTGTAGGGGCTGGAGGAGGTTACAGAGATAGGGGTGTAGGGGCTGGAGGAGGTTGCAGAGTTAGGGAGGGTTGCAGGGGCTGGTGGAGATTACAGAGATAGGGAGGGTTGTCTGGGCTGGAGGAGGTTACAGAGATGGGGAGGGTTGTAGGGGCTGGTGGAGGTTACAGAGATAGGGAGGGTTGTAGGGGGCTGGAGGAGGTTTCAGAGATAGGGTTGTCGGGGCTGGAGGAGGTTACAGAGATAGAGAGGGTTGTAGGGGCTGGAGGAGGTTTCAGAGATAGGGAGAGTTGTAGGGGCTGGAGGAGGTTTTAGAGATAGGGAGGGTTGTCGGGGGCTGGAGGAGGTTACAGAGATAGGGAGGGTTGTAGGGACTGGAGGAGGTTACAGAGATAGGGAGGGTTGTAGGGACTGGAGGAGGTTACAGAGATAGGGAGAGTTGTAGGGGCTGGAGGAGGTTACAGAGATAGGGAGGGTTGTAGGGGCTGGTGGAGGTTACAGAGATAGGGAGGGTTGTAGGGGGCTGGAGGAGGTTTCAGAGATAGGGTTGTCGGGGCTGGAGGAGGTTACAGAGATAGAGAGGGTTGTAGGGGCTGGAGGAGGTTACAGAGATAGGGAGGGTTGTAGGGACTGGAGGAGGTTACAGAGATAGGGAGGGTTGTAGGGACTGGAGGAGGTTACAGAGATAGGGAGGGTTGTAGTGGGCTGGAGGAGGTTACAGAGAAAGGGAGGGTTGTAGGGACTGGAGGAGGTTACAGAGATAGCGAGGGTTGTAGTGGCTGGAGGAGGTTACAGAGATAGGGAGGGTTGTAGGGACTGGAGGAGGTTACAGAGATAGGGAGGGTTGTAGGGACTGGAGGAGGTTACAGAGATAGGGAGGGTTGTAGTGGCTGGAGGAGGTTACAGAGATAGAGAGGGTTGTAGGGACTGGAGGAGGTTACAGAGATAGGGAGGGTTGTAGGGGGCTGGAGGAGGTTACAGAGATAGGGAGGGTTGTCGGGGCTGGAGGAGGTTTTAGAGATAGGGAGGGTTGTCGGGGCTGGAGGAGGTTACAGAGATAGGGAGGGTTGTAGGGACTGGAGGAGGTTACAGAGATAGGGAGGGTTGTAGGGGGCTGGAGGAGTTTACAGAGATAGGGAGGGTTGTAGGGGCTGGAGGAGGTTTTAGAGATAGGGAGGGTTGTAGGGACTGGAGGAGGTTACAGAGATAGGGAGGGTTGTCGGGGGCTGGAGGAGGTTTTAGAGATAGGGAGGGTTGTAGGGGCTGGAGGAGGTTACAGAGATAGGGAGGGTTGTAGGGGGCTGGAGGAGGTTACAGAGATAGGGAGGCGTGTAGGGACTGGAGGAGGTTACAGAGATAGGGAGGGTTGTAGGGGACTGGAGGAGGTTACAGAGATAGGGAGGGGTGTAGGGGTTGGAGGAGGTTACAGAGATAGGGAGGGTTGTAGGGGCTGGTGGAGGTTACAGAGATAGGGAGGGTTGTAGGGGGCTGGAGGAGGTTTCAGAGATAGGGTTGTAGGGGCTGGAGGAGGTTTCAGAGATAGGGAGGGTTGTAGGGGCTGGAGGAGGTTTTAGAGATAGGGAGGGTTGTCGGGGGCTGGAGGAGGTTACAGAGATAGGGAGGGTTGTAGGGGCTGGAGGAGGTTACAGAGATAGGGAGGGTTGTAGGGGGCTGGAGGAGGTTACAGAGATAGGGAGGGGTGTAGGGACTGGAGGAGGTTACAGAGATAGGGAGGGTTGTAGGGGACTGGAGGAGGTTACAGAGATAGGGAGGGGTGTAGGGGTTGGAGGAGGTTACAGAGATAGGGAGGGTTGTAGGGGCTGGTGGAGGTTACAGAGATAGGGAGGGTTGTAGGGGGCTGGAGGAGGTTTCAGAGATAGGGTTGTCGGGGCTGGAGGAGGTTACAGAGATAGGGAGGGTTGTAGGGACTGGAGGAGGTTACAGAGATAGGGAGGGTTGTAGGGGCTGGAGGAGGTTACAGAGATAGGGAGGGTTGTAGGGACTGGAGGAGGTTACAGAGATAGGGAGGGTTGTAGGGACTGGAGGAGGTTACAGAGATAGGGAGGGTTGTAGGGGGCTGGAGGAGGTTACAGAGATAGGGAGGGTTGTAGGGGGCTGGAGGAGGTTACAGAGATAGGGAGGGTTGTAGTTGCTGGAGGAGGTTACAGAGATAGAGAGGGTTGTAGGGACTGGAGGAGGTTACAGAGATAGGGAGAGTTGTCGGGGCTGGAGGAGGTTACAGAGATAGGGAGGGTTGTAGGGACTGGAGGAGGTTTTAGAGATAGGGAGGGTTGTAGGGGCTGGAGGAGGTTTTAGAGATAGGGAGGGTTGTAGGGGCTGGAGGAGGTTTTAGAGATAGGGAGGGTTGTCGGGGGCTGGAGGAGGTTACAGAGATAGGGAGCGTGGTAGGGACTGGAGGAGATTACAGAGATAGGGAGGGTTGTAGGGACTGGAGGAGGTTTTAGAGATAGGGAGGGTTGTAGGGGGCTGGAGGAGGTTTTAGAGATAGGGAGGGTTGTAGGGGGCTGGAGGAGGTTACAGAGATAGGGATCGGGGGTGGGGGGGGTGAGGGTCCATGGACGGATTTGAAAACCAGGATGAGAATTTTAAAACTGTGACTTTGCGGACCGGGAGCCGGTGTCGGTCAGCAGGGGTTGATGGGCGAACGGGACACGGGGGTAGCCGGAGTTTTGGGTGACCTCAAGTTTACCCATGGAAGAATTTAAAAAAAAAAAAAATTCTTTCCTGGGATGTGGGTGTCGCTGGCTAGGCCGGCATTTATTGCCCATCGGGAAGGTGGTGGTGAGCTGCCTTCTTGAACCGCTGCAGTCCGTGTGGGGTAGGTACACCCACAGTGCTGTTAGGGAGGGAGTTTCCAGGATTTTGACCCAGCGACAGTGAAGGAACGGCCGATATAGTTCCAAGTCAGGATGGTGTGTGACTTGGAGGGGAACTTGCAGGTGGTGATGTTCCCATGTATTTGCTGCCCTTGTCCTTCTAGTTGGTAGAAGTCGCGGGTTTGGGCGGCGCTGTCGAAGGAGACTTGGTGTGTTGCTGCAGTGCATCTTGTAGATGGTACACACTGCTGTCACTGTGCGTCGGTGGTGGAGGGAGTGAATGTTTGTAGATGGGGTGACAATCAAGCGGGCTGCTTTGTCCTGGATGGTGTCGAGCTTCCTGAGTGTTGTTGGAGCTGCACCCATCCAGGCAAGTGGAGAGTATTCCATCACACTCCTGACTTGTGCCTTGTAGATGGTGGACAGGCTTTGGGGAGTCAGGAGGTGAGTTACTCGCCTCAGGATTCCCAGCCTCTGACCTGCTCTTGTAGCCACAGTATTTATATGGCTGGTCCAGTTCAGTTTCTGGTCAATGGTGACCCCCAGGATGTTGATTGGGGGGGGTTCTGCGATGGTAATGCCATTGAATGTCAAGGGGAGATGGTTAGATTCTCTCTTGTTGGAGATGGTCATTGCCTGGCACTTGTGTGGTGCGAATGTTACTTGCCACTTATCAGCCCAAGCCTGGATATTGTCCAGGTCTTGCTGCATTTCTACACGGACTGCTTCAGTATCTGAGGAGTCACGAATGGTGCTGAACATTGTGCAATCATCAGCGAACATCCCCACTTCTGACCTTATGATTGAAGGAAGGTCATTGATGAAGCAGCTGAAGATGGTTGGGCCGAGGACACTACCCTGAGGAACTCCTGCAGTGATGTCCTGGAGCTCAGATGATTGACCTCCAACAACCACAACCATCTTCCTTAGCGCTCGGTATGACTCCAACCAGCAGAGAGTTTTCCCCCTGATTCCCATTGACCCCAGTTTTGCTCAGGCTCCTTGATGCCATACTCGGTCAAATGCTGCCTTGATATCAAGGGCAGTCACTCTCACCTCACCTCTTGAGTTCAGCTCTTTGTCCATGTTTGAACCAAAACTGTAATGAGGTCAGGAGCCGAGTGGCCCTGGCGGAACCCAAACTGAGCGTCAGTGAGCATGTTATTGCTAAGCAAGTGCTGCTTGATGGCACTGTCGATGACACCTTCCATTGCTTTACTGATGATTGAGAGTAGGTGGTAATTGGCCGGGTTAGACTTGTCCTGCTTTTTATGTACAGGACATACCTGGGCAATTTTCCACATTGCAGGGTAGATGTCAGTGTTGTAGCTGTACTGGAACAGCTTGTCTAGGGGCGCGGCAAGATCTAGAGCACAGGTCTTCAGTACTATTGCCGGGATATTGTCAGGGCTCATAGTCTTTGCAGTATCCAGTGCCTTCAGTCGTTTCTTGATATGCACGCGGAGTGAATCGAATTGGCTGAAGTCTGGCATCTGTGATGCTGGGGACTTCAGGAGGAGGCCGAGATGGATCATCAACTCGACACATCTGCTGAAGATTGTTGCAAATGCTTCAGCCTTCTCTTTCGCACTGATGTGCTGGGCTCCCCCATCATTGAGGATGGGGATATTTGTGGAGCCTCCTCCTCCAGTTAGTTGTTTAATTGTCCACCACCATTCACGGCTGGATGTGGCAGGACTGCAGATCTTAGATCTGATCCGTTGGTTATGGGATCACTTAGCTCTGTCTATCGCATGCTGCTTACGCAGTTTGGCACGCAGATAGTCTGTGTTGTAGCTTCACCAGGTTGACACCTCATTTTGAGGTATGTCTGGTGCTGCTCCTGGCATGCCCTCCTGCACTCTTCTTGGAACCAGGGTTGGTCTCCTGCTTGATGGTAAATGGTAGAGTGGGGGACATGCCGGGCCATGAGGTTACAGATTGTGGTTGAGTACAATTCTGCTGCTGCTGATGGCCCACAGCGCCTCATGGATGCCCAGTTTTGCATTGCTAGATCTGTTCAAAATCTATCCCATTTAGCACGGTGATAGTGCCACACAACACGATGGAGAGTATCCTCATTGTGAAGGCGGGACTTCATGTCCATGCGGTGGTCACTCCTACCAATACTGTCATGGACAGATGCATCTGTGGCAGGCAGATTGGTGAGGACAAGGTCAGGTATGTTTTCCCCCCTTGTGGTTCCCTCACCACCTGCGCATACCCAGTCTAGCAGCTATGTCCTTTAGGACTTCGGCCAGCTCGGTCAGTAGTGGTGCTACCGAGCCACTTTTGGTGATGGACATGAAGTCCCCCACCCAGAGTACATTCTGTGCCCTTGTCACCCTCAGTGCTTCCTCCAAGTGGTGTTCAACATGGAGGAGTACTGAGTCATCAGCTGAGGAGGGCGGTAGGTGGTCATCAGCAGGAGGTTTCCTTTGCCATGTTTGACCTGATGCCATGAGACTTCATGGGGTCTGGAGTCGATGTTGAGGACTCCCAGGGCAACTCCCTCCCTACTGTAAACCACTGTGCCACCACCTCTGCTGGGTCTGTCCTGCCGGTGGGACAGGACAATACCCAGGGATGGTGATGGCAGTGTCTGGGACATTGTCTGTTAGGTATAATTCCGTGAGTATGACTATGTCAGGCTGTTGCTTGACTAGTCTGTGGGACAGCTCTCCCAACTTTGGCACAAGCCCCCAGACGTTAGTAAGGAGGACTTTGCAGGGTCGACAGGGCTGGTTTGCTGTTGTCGTTTCCGGTGCCTAGGTCGATGCCGGGTGGTCCGTCCGGTTTCATTCCTTTTTATTGACTTCGTAGCGGTTAGATACAAGTGAGTGACTTGCTAGCCGTTTCAGAGGGCATGTAAGAGTTAACCACATTGCTGTGGGTCTGGAGTCACATGTAGGCCAGACCAGGTAAAGACAGCAGATTTCCTTCCCTAAAGGAACCAAATTAGTGAACCAGATGGGTTTTACCACAATCGACAATGGTTTCATGGCCATCATTAGACTAGCTTTTAATTCAGATTTATTAATTCAATTCAAATTCCACCTTCTGCTGTGGTGATTTGAACCCATGTCCCCAGAGAAATACCCTGGGTCTCTGGGTTACTAGTCCGTGATAATACCACTACGCACTGGCGAGTGTGTGTGTGTCTGCTGTTTGTTTATCTTTTCTTCCCCAACCTTTCCAGAACGTTCTGCAGCGTGCGACGGATTTGTTGAAGGGGGAAACATGGCGGAGGAGTCTATAATCCGCATCCCACCGTATCATTACATCCACGTGTTGGATCAGAACACCAATGTGGCTCGGATTGAGCTGGGACCCAAAACGTACATCCGACAAGATAATGAGAGGTGAGAGGTTCGGGGAAGGAGAGTGAGGGAGGAGGGGCTGGGGTGGGGCTCCCTTGGTTAGGCTGTTCCGCGTGCTCTTTCTCCCTCTCACTCACTCACTCACTCACCCTCTCTCTCTCTCTCTCCGCAGAGTTCTCTTCTCCCCGGAGCGAATGATTACCGTCCCTCCACGCCATTACTGCATCATTGAAACCCGGTTGTGCGAGGTGAAGACCTGGAGCCGGTGTTTGACTAATTTGGCCAGGTGAAACTGAGACATGCTGACCAGGAAATCCGCCTTGCCCAGGACCCCCTTCCCCCTCTATCCCGGGGAGATGCTGCTGAAGGTCCAGTGGTGGGCCACGGGGGACTGAGCGCGGCACGGGCACCGACCGCGGACCCACCCCCCCCCCCCCCCCCCCCCCCAACCTCCCGGGCTGTCGGAATCTCACCTCCTCACTCTGCCCTGTCTCCCCAGCTGTCTGACTGCCTGCTCTCTCTCTCTCTGTCTCTCTGTCTCTCTCTCAGATGGTGACGGAGCTACAGATCGTGCTGGCAAACACAGCTCTCCACCTTCAGGCTCTCCTAGATTTCGAGGACGCGGACGGCGAGAAGCGAGTAGCAGGAGACGAGTGGCTTTTCGAAGGCCCAGGTAAGGGGGTCGTTGTTAATCCTGTGGCAATAACTATCTCACTATTTGTGCTTTGCGCCTCTGTTATAAAATCAGGATGCAAATGTGTCTTAACCGCTTTATCAGAATTTGTACCCTTTAGTTTACTTTGCCCCCCCCCCCCCCCCCATTCTGTGTGTTAAACGACATCTGTTTGTTTCGTTTCCCCACTCAGTCTGTATACTCCTGAAGCCGGTCACTCTCCTGCTTATCATTCACCGTGTTTTCGGAGTTTTGTATCATGTGCAACGTTGAAGTTATTAGGTTCAGCTCCAGGTATTAATAATCAGAAAGACACTGAAACTCCGACTGACAGCACTGTATACTTCCCTCCAGTCTGAAAACCCACCCCCCACCCCCCACCCCCACTCCACTCTCTCTGCTGTCTGTCCTTCGCCACTTCAATCTCTTCATTCAGTCTATTACGTAACCTTCTGAAAGTCCATCAACACAACATCCACTGTGTCAGCCTCATCAATCCTCCATTTGTTCATCAAAGAACTCAATCCAGGTAGTCAAACACATTAACCCTCAACAATCCTGACTGACACTCCGTGTCCTCCCTCATCCCCTCACTCCCTTCCCCCCCCTCCCTTCCCTCCTCCCCTCGCTCCCTTCCGCTCACTCCCTTCCCCCCCTCACTCCCTTCCCTCCTCCCCTCACTCCCTTCCCTCCTCCCCTCGCTCCCTTCCCTCCTCCCTCGCTCCCTTCCCTCCTCCCCTCGCTCCCTTCCCTCCTCCCCTCGCTCCCCTTCCTCCTCCCCTCGCTCCCTTCCCTCCTCCCTCGCTCCCTTCCCTCCTCCCCTCGCTCCCTTCCCTCCTCCCCTCGCTCCCTTCCCCCCCCTCGCTCCCTTCCCCCCCCCTCGCTCCCTTCCCCCCCCCTCGCTCCTTCCCCCCCCCCTCGCTCCCTTCCCCCCCCCTCGCTCCTCCCTCCCTCCTTCACATCCCTTCTCCCTTCTCCCCGCCCTAGGTACCTACATCCCACGAAGAGTTGAGTTCTCCAGAAAATGCAGGCCACGGTTATCCGCCCACAACCAGGCGATTCGGCTGAGGGCACGGAAGGAGACGAAGGACAGGAGGGCCGAGATCGAGTGACTGGTGAGTGTGGTTCTGTGCTTTTTACCCCTTCTCTGTGGGGGCTGAATGGGGTAGAAGAGGGAGCAAGGGGCACATATGTGAAAAACATCACTAAAAGCAGCATCTCGGAGCACTGTGTACAGTTCCGGTCTGGTCAGACCACACTCTGAGCACTGTGTACAGTTCCGGTCTGGTTAGACCACACTCTGAGCACTGTGTACAGTTCCGGTCTGGTAGACCACACTCGGAGCACTGTGTACAGTTCCGGTCTGGTTAGACCACACTCGGAGCACTGTGTACAGGTTCCGGTCTGGTTAGACCACACTCGGAGCACTGTGTACAGTTCCGGTCTGGTTAGACCACACTCGGAGCACTGTGTACAGTTCCGGTCTGGTTAGACCACACTCGGAGCACTGTGTACAGTTCCGGTCTGGTTAGACCACACTCGGAGCACTGTGTACAGTTCCGGTCTGGTTAGACCACACTCGGAGCACTGTGTACAGTTCCGGTCTGGTTAGACCACACTCGGAGCACTGTGTACAGTTCCGGTCTGGTTAGACCACACTCGGAGCACTGTGTACAGTTCCGGTCTGGTTAGACCACACTCTGAGCACTGTGTACAGTTCCGGTCTGGTTAGACCACACTCTGAGGCACTGTGTACAGTTCCGGTCTGGTTAGACCACACTCTGAGCACCGTGTACAGTTCCGGTCTGGTTAGACCACACTCTGAGCACCGTGTACAGTTCCGGTCTGGTTAGACCACACCCGGAGCACTGTGTGCAGTTCTGGTCTGGTTAGACCACACCCGGAGCACTGTGTACAGTTCTGGTCTGGTTAGACCACACTCTGAGCACTGTGTACAGTTCAGGTCTGATTAGACCACACTTGGAGCACTGTGTACTGTTCCAGTCTGGTTATATCACACTGGGAGCACTGTGTACAGTTCCGGTCTGGTTCGACCACACTCGGAGCACTGTGTACTGTTCCGGTCTGGTTATATCACACTGAGAGCACTGTGTACAGTTCTGGTCTGGTGAGACCACCACTGGGAGCACTGTGTACAGTTCCGGTCTGGTTAGACCACACTCTGAGCACTGTGTACAGTTCCGGTCTGGTTAGACCACACTCGGAGCACTGTGTACAGTTCGGTCTGGTTTGACAACACTCGGAGCACTGTGTACAGTTCCGGTCTGGTTAGACCACACTCTGAGCACTGTGTACAGTTCCGATCTGGTTAGACCACACTGTCGGAGCACTGTGTACAGTTCTGGTCTGGTTAGACCACACTCTGAGCACTGTGTACAGTTCCGGTCAGGTTGACCACACTTGGAGGGCTACGGGTCCTCACGGCCACCCACTCTCCCCGGGGTACAGGTCCCCACAGACATGGACTCTTTCCACTGGCACTAATGGTTTGGTCCTGTTGCCCCCCACAGGCGAGGAGTGGCTGGTTAAGAAGGTGGGAGCCCATCTCCCTGGCGTCTATGAGGAGGTGGTGGATATCGTTAATGCCTATGTGCTGACTGACAAGGTGAGTAACCAGGGCACCCTGTAGCTGGGGGGGGGTGGTGGTGATAAGGGGTTGGAGGAAGACGGGGCCCCTGGTCTGGGGAATGTGGGGGTCCCAGATCTAAGGGATAGGGTGAGGACAGAATAGTCTCCTGGAGGGAGCGATGCCGAGAGTGTCCCAGGAATCCATGTCTAGGGGGAGAGGGGGTGGTGTAGCAGGGAGGGGAGTTCTCCAGGTCTCTTTTCTGGAGACAGCAGCGAAGAATCCTGGTGCGGCAGTTTGGAGGCCCAAGGGTCTTGACGCAGGCAGGGGGAGGGGTGTAGGAGGGATTCCGGGACCCCATGTCGAGAGAGGAGATTTCTGGCAGGTGGGGGAGGGTGCGTTTCTGGGGCACCTGATTGGGAGTTAGGGGTCCCAGGTACCTGGTGTCTGTGTGTGGGGAGGGGGGGGACAGTCCCAGGATTCCCCCTGGTGTCTGTGTGTGGGGAAGGGGGGAACAGTCCTGGGATTCCCGCCCCCCCCCCCCCGTGTCTGTGCGGGGGAGGGGGGACAGAGTCAGGATTCCCCTGGTGTCTGTGTGTGGGGAAGGGGGAACAGTCCCGGGATTCCCCCCCCCCACCCCGTGTCTGTGCGTGGGGAGGGGGGGACAGAGTCAGGATTCCCCCTGGTGTCTGTGTGTGGGGAAGGGGGGAACAGTCCCGGGATTCCCCGCCCCCCCCCCCCCCCCCCGTGTCTGTGCGTGGGACAGTGGCGGTCACAGGTACTGAATCCCCTCGGTGTTCCTCCACAGAACGCTCTTCACCTCCGCGCGGTGCAGACCTTCCGAGATGTTAAGGACCGGGTCAGGAAGACTGGTGAAGAATGGTTAATCACCATGAATGACAGTGAAGCCTACATCCCGAACGTCAATGAGGAGGTAATCGGAGTGATCAACATCACCACACTCAGCAGCCGTCAGTACTGTGTCATCCTCAACCCGTGGGGGCCAATGGCAAACCACAGCTCGGACAGAAGAAGGTGGAGAAGGTGAGAAATGGGAATGGCAGGGTGGTGTGGTGGAGGGGAGTCAGAGCGTGGAGGTGGGGAGGCAAGAGGGTGTGAGGGAAGAGGAGAGGCTAATCATCTCTCCATGATAATCGCAATAACATCTGTAAACTTTACCCACCTCCGTATTTATAATGGAAACTTCCTATGTAAAGGTGTCACGTGACAGCGCCACCACTGGTCAGGTGGGTACAATTGCAGTGTGACATGTTTACATGATTAATCTTCATTTATAAAGGTAGACAGAGGAATTTAAAACAAAAAATCAGGATGAGAAGAATGCATTTCTGGACCACTTCTTGGGGCCTGAGGATATCCAAAGCAATAAAGTCTGTTTGAAATTTAGTCACTGTTTGGAAAAGCAGCAGCCAATTTGCACACAGCAAGATCCCACAGTGAGATAAATGAAACAAATAATCTGTTCAGGTGGTATTGCTGGAAGACATTTGTTGGGCACTGGGCTTCAGTTCTCCGCTTTTCAAAACTGGTGGCCAAAGGATCTTTGACATCCAACTGAGAGGGCGGACAAGGCCCTCGGTTTAACGTCTCATTGAAAGACAGCACCTCCGGCAGTGCGGCGCTCCCTCGGCGCTGGCCCTCCGGCAGTGCGGCGCTCCCTCGGCGCTGGCCCCTGCCATTCTCCTTGTATGTGAGGGGGCTGTGTTGCTATGGTAGGGATCTGGTAATGTGTATCAAGACAGGATTAATTAATGACCTCCTAGTAAAGGCACGTCGAGGTAGCAGTGATCACAACATGATTGAATTTTGCATTCAGTTTGAGGGTAAGAAGAGTGGATCTAAGACTAGTGTTTGAACTTAAGTAAGGGTAACTATGAGGGTTTGAAGACAGAGCCGGCTAAAGTAAACTGGGAAATTAGGTTCAGGGATAGGTCAGTAGAGATGCAGTGGCAGACATTTAAGGGGATATTCATAACACTCAGAAAAGATACAGTCCGGTGAGAAAGAAAGACTCTCAGGGAAGGAGTCACCATCCACAGAGAGAGAAATTAGAGTATGAGAGAAAGGCAGTTAGAAATAGAACAACAGATAATAAGAGATTCTACAGGTATTTAAAAAGGAAAAGAGTTAGTAAAGTGAGTGTTGATCCACCGGAGAGTGAGTCTGGGGAGTTAATCATGGAAAATAAGGAAATGGCGGATGAATTGAACAGATTTTTTTACATCTGTCAGCCTAACATATGGCAAAAGGAAAATGTTAGAAAGTATTATTAAGGAGGTTACGCAGGTCATTTAGAAAATCTCATTGCAATCAGGCAGAGTCGACATGGTTTTGTGAAAGGGAAATCGTGTTTGACTAATTTATTAGAGTTCTTTGAGGAAGTAACAGGCAATGCGGATAAAGGGGAACCTGTGGATGTGGTGTACTTGGATTTCCAAAAGACATCTGACAAGGTGCCACACCAAAGGTTACTAAACAAAATAAGAGCCCATGGTATTGTGGGGGGGGGTAACAAATTAGCATGGATAGAGGATTGGTTAGCGAACAGGAAGCAGAGAGTAGGCATAAATGGGTAGTTTTTCTAGTTGGCAAACTGTACCAGTGGAGGGCCACAGGGATCAGTGCTGGGGCCTCAACTATTGACAATCTAGATCAATGACTTGTGGTTAAGAAGGCAAATGTAATGTTGTCGTTATTGCAAGGGGAATGGAATATAAGAGTGGAGATGTTTTGCTACAGTTGTACAGGACATTGGTGAGACCACATCTAGAGTATTGTGTACAGTTTTGGTCTCCTTACTGAAGAAAGGATATAACTGCATTGGAAGCAGTTCCGAGAAGGTTCATTCGACTGATTCTGGGATTAGGAGAGATTGGACATGTTGGGTCTTTATTCATTGGAGTTTAGAAGGAGGAGAGGGGATCTGATTGAAACGTAGAAGATCCTGAGGGAATCGGGAGGGAGACAGGAAGGTGGATCAGCCATGATCTTCTAGAATGGCAGAGCAGGTTCGAGGGCCGAATGGCCACCTCCTCCTCCTGGTAGGTATGGACCAGTTGGATATGAACAGCTTTCTGTGTGATTTCCCCCGACAGGGTGAAAAGTCCTTCTTTCTCCAACCGGGAGAGGAGCTGGAAGACGAATTCAGGATGTCTTTGTCTTGTCGGAGGAGCAGGGCTGGTTCTCAAAGCCACCGAGGCTTTTATTGACAAGGATGAGGTGAGTGCAAGACAGGGACTCTCATTCCCCCATGTCCCTCCGCTCCCCCCCGGGGTCCGGCCTTCTCCCTCCGCTCCCCCCCGGGGTCCGGCCTCCTCCCTCCGCTCCCCCCGGGGTCCGGCCTCCTCCCTCCGCCCCCCCCGGGGTCCGGCCTCCTCCTCCGCTCCCCCCGGGGTCCGGCCTCCTCCCTCCGCTCCCCCCGGGGTCCGGCCTCCTCCCTCCGCTCCCCCCGGGGTCCGGCCTCCTCCCTCCGCTCCCCCCGGGTCCGGCCTCCTCCCTCCGCTCCCCCCCGGGGTCCGGCCTCCTCCCTCCGCTCCCCCCCGGGGTCCGGCCTCCTCCCTCCGCTCCCCCCCGGGGTCCGGCCTCCTCCCTCCGCTCCCCCCCGGGGTCCGGCCTCCTCCTCCGCTCCCCCCGGGGTCCGGCCTCCTCCCTCCGCTCCCCCCCGGGGTCCGGCCTCCTCCCTCCGCTCCCCCCGGGGTCCGGCCCCCTCCCTCCGCTCCCCCCGGGGTCCGGCCCCCTCCCTCCGCTCCCCCCGGGGTCCGGCCCCGACCCTCTGCTCCCCACCCCCGCGGGGTCCGGCCCCGTCCTTCCGCCCTCCTCCCCCCCACCCCCCCCCCCGCTCCCCCTCTCTCCCCACCCCCCCGCTCCCTCTCTCTCTCCCCCCCCCTCGCTCCCTCTCTCTTCCCCCCCCCTCGCTCCCTCTCTCTTCCCCCCCCCTCGCTCCCTCTCTCTTCCCCCCCCCTCGCTCCCTCTCTCTCCCCCCCCCCTCGCTCCCTCTCTCTTCCCCCCCCCTCGCTCCCTCTCTCTTCCCCCCCCCTCGCTCCCTCTCTCTTCCCCCCCCCCTCGCTCCCTCTCTCTCCCCCCCCCTCGCTCCCTCTCTCTCCCCCCCCTCGCTCCCTCTCTCTCCCCCCCCTCGA